>NW_023461246.1:0-27697 GCF_013731165.1 Rhagoletis pomonella
TTTTTAAAGGACTTTGAAATTTTAAAGATATGATTAATTAAAAAAAATATTTAAAAAACCAGTGCAAATGAAAGAGAAAGTTTCGTAGAACGAATAGGTATTGAAAATTCGCTTTTAATTAATAATATTTTTTTAAACTAATAAAATTAGGAGAATAAACTTCAAGGATGTGGTCGTGTGATTATTAGTCCTTAACATATATCTACATACCTAATTTAAAAGAAAAAAAAAAACAAGTAAAGAAGTATAAGTTCGGGCGCAATCGAGCTTTATATACCCGGCGCAGTTATCAAATATCGTCGTTATAATTTTATAATAACGGGTATAATTTTAGTCCGATTTGAATAATTTTCACAAGTTGCTTTTCCGTACCAAGGTTATTAAGTGCAACGAGTTTGGTAGAAATTGATAAATCGGTTACCGAGACACACATATGTGGTCACAAGCGGGCGGCGCCATGCCCATCAACCAAAACTTTATAATATTCTAATTTTTTGATAAATTGTTATTGTGAACATCGATTTTCAGTGAATTAGTTCCAGTGGTTACTGAGTTATCGGAGTTTTCGTATTACCGTGAATTACCGTTATACGGCAGGTGGGCGTGGTTATTGCCCGGTTTCAAAGATGTTCAACAGGTTTCTTAGCTAGACCCTACCCAAGCTTAGTACCGAGTTTGGTAAGGATTAGTGACGTGGCTAATTATATACGGCATTTCATCATAAGTGGGCGGGATCACGCCCATTTTTCAAAAATTTCTTAATAATAGTATTATTTTTTACCACAATTTTTCTCTACATACAAATTTTCAACAATTTGCATATAATATTTACTGAAATATCGCAGTTTTTGCATTTTTCGAAAATACTGTTACATGGGAAGTGGGCGTGGTTTCAGTCCGATTTCGCCCATTTTCAATACCAACCTATCTTGGAGGAGGGCAACTTACGTACCACATTTCGTTGAGATGTCTAAATTTTAGCTCGAGTTATCGTGTACACGGACAGAAAAACGGACGGACGGACAGACATGGCCTTATCGACTTCTCTTTTCATTCTCATCATTTATGTTAACATTTGTCCATATCTATTTCGGTTCGTTTTGGCTGTTACAAACAACCGTTATGCGAACAAAGTTAATATACCCTTGTGCACAAGTGCGCTCAGGTATAAAACCACTTAAAAGGAAAAACACATTTTTTTCCAAAAAAAAAAAATAAGAAATTACTAACCGATTTTTAAGAATTTGGCATAATTGTAAAGGCGATTAAGTCCTCTTTCTTCTGGTATGCATATTCGTATATTTCGTATATAAAAATTAAGAAAGAAACACTTTATAGCAAAAAATACCCTTTTTTACAAAAAAAAAAAAATATTTTAAACAAAAAAATTACAAACCGATTTCTAAATAAATTGGTATCGTTATAAAGTCTACAAGAAAACTTATACTTTCTTAAACCCAAAAATTTCTTATATTTACACAAAAAAAAATTTAAAAACTTTTTTTTCTATTCTGCAGAATTTTTCCTTTTATTTGATACCCATATTGTTATTCTACAATGCACCGAATGTTTTGATTAATTTTTTTATTCAATCATATTTTAGAAATTTCAAAGTCCTTTAAAAAAAATCCTGACGTCATAGAGAAAAAATAAGAACGCAGTTTTACTATATTAGGCCACCAGTTTTGTGAATTTGAAAGAAACAATTTGAGCATAAAAGCGGGGAGGCCGCTTAATGTTGATAACTTTGTGGATATCATGAGAGTGTCAATTGAAAATTGGTCCGTTGTTTGTCATACAGCTATATACATATACTAAGAAAATTTCGTCAAGCGGAACGATTCCGCAGATATTCAGCGAAGTAATACCTAACAGGGTCCTACACTTCACGGCTTTCAAAGCTTTGTGCCACCTCTAGAGGAAAAAAATTTATAGCGTACCCAGTTTTAAAAGGGTTATGTTTTAATTTAAACTCTATACATCCTAACGAAGGCAACATAATAGAAACGATTAATTGCAATGTTTACACACAAAAAAATCCGACCTGTGGCATTTTACCTCAATTTCTAAAGTCAAGTTTTCCGCTGAATTCGCGTATGAAGTCAATTGAATGTGTGCACTTATTAAGATCTCCAAAAAACGAATCTTGGCTATATCACAAAAACTGTTAAACTTTTTCATATTTTGCCACAGGTCGGATTGCTTGTCGACTAGTGTTATTATTCTAGAACAGAGGCGGCCAAAACTCACACAATATATTTCAATTTTGCTAAACGATGAGAGAATGAAGAGAATAAGTTGCTCACGCGTCTGATGCAAACAGTGTTGTCAACGATTTGGAGTTGCAAATTATAAGAAAAAGGGATTTTTTTTACTATGTAAATATTGTGAGAGGTAGAGATTATATTAAAGAATTAACTTTTTATAATTAAAACTAAAATTAAAGTAAATAATTGAATTAATTTGTATTAATCTTCTTATTTTGAACTAAAAAAAAAAGATTTTTTAGCATTATTTTAAATTCATCTTTTTATTTATGTGCATATGTAGGTAATAATTTATTAATTCAATATTTGGTAATAAGGAGAAATGGCGCTATACACGCGCTTAACGAAAAAGTTTGTCACCCGTGCGCTTTCTTCATGAACCACGACACACCAAACATTGTGCCCTACCTTCCATACTAAACACTTTTACCATGTCTTGCAGCGACTTGATGGCTTGAAAGTTTTTCGCATCGATTGAGCACGATCGCAGCAAAACCATAATCGTTGGCATCACTGATTTATAGAGTATACGCATGTATGTGTGAAATCAGCGCAGTTTTTCTCGTGTGAAAGCAGAAGAGAAAAATTTGACACACGTGCCTATGAAATGGCCACCCTTGTTCTAGAAACTTGCACAAAGAACAGCTAACAATTACAATATTCTAAGAGTTAATCAAATGGGTTGAATTCAAGCGCGATTATGACTGCAAAAAATGATTAAATTTCATATACATAAGTAAGAAGGAAATTAAAAATGGGCGTGTGTATTTTGATAGTGGAGTATAAGAAAGATTTTTTTTAGTTTAATAAAATTTTGTAAGCAACTTCTAAAAACTTTACCGCCATTTCAAGTTTATTGCTTCGTATTTAAGAATTGATTAAATCCCCCCCCCTACTCACTTGTGTTTTGCTCATAATGGCCATTTTGTTGATTCATTTTCGCCGGTGAGTCGGTGTTCAATTGCGACGCAGTCACCGAACGTGTTTGCAACGTATTCGGTTTGGAATTCAACGCTGAGCCGCCGGCATTTACAGCGCCACTATTCGGCTCATCCAACAACTGTCGTAATCGCTGTAGCTGTGCTTCCAGTTGACGATTGTGATCCTCTAGTATTTGCATGCGTGCCTCTAGGCGTCCCTTATGCTGGCGCAGCAATTTCGCTTCAGCAATCATATCCTGAAAGCAAAACAAAAAAAAAGAAAGTGTAAAGTAATGCACTTAGCACAAGCAACTGGTGATTTAATTGAAATTGACTGCCCTACTCTTACCTGTCCATGTTCACCTTGACCGCCGCCGGCATTTGCACCTGTCGCTAATCCACCCATAACAGATGTTGAATGTTGCATACCACCATCCGCATCAGGTGTGGTACTATTCTGTTTGGTGCATAGCTGCTGATATTCTGCTTGCAAATTTGCATTCTCCTCTTCCAGGTCGCGTATAATCGCTTCAAGCTCTTCGCGTTGCTCGGCATCCATGGCTGCCATTACTTGAACGGGAGATTTGGGTCCGCTGCCGTTGTTGGTTGGCAACGCTTGGCAATATTGGGCGATTAGCTGATGTTCGTCATCACTGTCGGGTGTGGAATTGGAACCGGTACAGTACTCGACCTGAGCCAGGCGGGAAGCATACATCTCCAAGCGCGAGTGCATGTCATTCTGCAAGGTGTGTGTAGTGTGCTGCGGACTGGGAGCGGGGCTCTCCAAAGCGTCACCTAGTTGAGGATCGACGTTTATTAATTAGTAATTTTATTATTGTTTTGTATGAGTAATTGTAGCTTACCCTCAAGCACACTTTGCACCGGCAAGTAGCCGACACGTGGATGCTTTTTGAAATACTTGCGACTCTTAAATTTGTTTTTCAGTGCTCTTGTAAAGTCACGGACATCTTCTGTTGAGGTGGTCTGCAAGGAGAAGAAAATTATTTAAAGAAATGCTGTCGATTTTATTTAAAGTGGAGTTAAACAATTTTTTTAATGCAGGACCTACTAAGGGCCTTTTGGGATACTGCATGTCGTTTGTGCTTAGTCCTATCCCCTGAACCCCGCACGTGATAGGATACACTTGATCAGGTTTCTAATATTAATAGACCCGATGCCAACTAAGTAGAGCAGTTCCTCGAAGAGGTATCAGCTAACCCTTGAGCTGGAGGTGCTCCAGAAGCTACATAGGAGATGTAAAATAACTTCATCGTCCTCCACATGCTGACAGAAGATCCCACACCGATGCATTAAAGTCATTTAAACTGTGACTCATAAGGACTGCCTTGCTTAAGACATTTCCGGTTTTTTCCGGCCTAGTAGAGGGTCTATACATTGAGGACTTAATCTTGACCACAGGTTGATAGATTCTGCACGGCTTCGTTCATCCAAATTTTCAGAAATGTCTCAATAACTAGAACTCTCCAGGTATTAATGGGAACATCTGGTATATCACTGGCGTTAGTAGCAGGAAGAGTAGGCGGTGACGAGTGTGCTCGTTGATCTCAATATCACATCACCCTCGAACCGAAACAATGTGATTTTGAAATGATTCAGCTATCTTATTTAGAGAAAGGAAGCATTCCACGACAATACCGAATATACCATAATACCAGTCACGGTTTTAACTGGGCGGAGATGAATGAGCCATCTATTTCGACGGGATTTCAAGCCGTCTATTAAAGTTACCGGCTGTCGGCTTCAGAGAACTTAAAGTAGATATACATATCTATCTTAATTATTGTTCTAAAACGCGGTAATAATACAGCACCTTCCTAGGTTCAGTTCCAATATGACTCTTTAAACGCATGGTATCCTAAATCTACCGCAATAGTAGAAGGCGTGTCGCGCCGTTGGCGGTCATCAGAGGTGCGTTCAGCATATTAAGCCTTTTGATAAATATAGTTACATTAAAGCATGGAAGGGGATTCTCATGCATTGTCATGCCTGTTTATACTAGTAAAAAACTTGTGAGACTTATGCAAGACCCCATGCTAAAACTCAGCCCGATATTCATATTTGGAAGGTTAACACCCTATCAGAAAGTTTAGTCAGGGATTTTTTGCCACTCCATACGTATATCTATCAAATTTTGTTTACTTTGGGTCTTGGAAAAATTTCGTACGGTAGTTGTTTCCCTTTCTTTCGGCTTAAGTTAACACGAGTTCTGCGATCGGCAATTAACTGGGTGAGGTGGTTTTCATGTTTGCTCACATACCATTTTACTGTATACCCTGCCAATGCCTCAGCTGCAGGTACCTCGAACAAACGTAGGCGCGTCTTCGAGTCGATAAGCACTCTGGGAAGTTATTTGATTATAGCCTATAATTACTACTTAGTACTCCCGTCTTTTAAATAGCGAGCTTCAGTTTTGCTTCCATAAGCCTATTTCTAACATTACGTTATTGACTACCAGGATTTTTAATCGTTAGCTTACAGTCCGGTTTACTGGGCAGAACTCACGGGGCCAATCACGGGACCACGGGGCCAATCAGAACTTGTCCTACAGACGCCCTCAATGTTATTACAACCTATTTCCTACAGACCTTCACACAATGCTCAGAGAAATGGGTATATTGATAGAAAGAACGAAAGGGGATAGTACAATAATTTCTCGATTTCCACCTAAGGTGAACCTGACTACCGATGACATACGACCTGAAGTAGGAGTTCCAGACACACTTTGGGGTCATTCCTCCGTCGGAAGCCGACTGCGATGGGGAAATTGATACCTCTGCCTGGTTACTTCATCTGTACACCGAGGACTACAAAATGGAACGCGAAGTTGAAGCAGGCATTTACTCGGAATCTGCACGATTTTGTAAGTGTTTTATAGGCAGAAGTATTCGCTATAGCTGAAAGCCGCCGTCCCTTAGTACGTAGTGGCTTACGTCCTCGCGAATGCGTAGCCATTTTCTCAGATACCCAGGCGGCCAACCGGACGAAACTAATGAAGGAGTGTATGACACTCTTGTAAAATCAGTAAGTGACCAGCCCGATCTAGATTTAGTTTGGGTCTCCAATCATCGCAACATTCTCGGAAACGAAGCTGTAGACGAGGCAGCAAGAGATGTTTCCACATTGGTATCGTTCGAGGATCGGATCTCACTCACAATCGGGACCTTATCTACAGACATACTTCTCTACAATCTTCACAAATCGGATCAAAGGTGGCGCACGGCGGCAAGCTGCCGTATATCCAAACTCATGTGGCCCGTGTACAACCCTAAGAGAACGCAAAACTCATTAAGAAGACCCAGACCTAACGTTAAAATGATGAAATAACCTAAAGCGGTTCAAAAGGGGTTTTAAAGATCAATTTTAAGAAAGCCAAAACTGGTTGTTTGAAAGTCTATTTGTTAATCGAGAAATTTTGTGTATATCACAGCCCCCTGAAAAAAAAGTGTCATGTACTTTTGAAGCAATACTTTAGCCCCATGTGCTTTGGTGCTCTGAACATGTGGCTTTTTACAGCTGTCCTGTGGCCACACAAAAAAAAAAAGTATTAGTGTTCGGGGATCTTTTCCCTATATATTTTGATACGCTGAGCACGAATCTGAAGTCCATTTTGCTTCATCACACCAGGAACTTTTCCTAATCTCAAAAAACGTGCCATTGATTTTGAGGTTAGGAAAAAATCCCTGACATGAAGGAGCAAAACAGACTTCAGATTCGTCTTCAGGGCACAAAAACACATGGAGGTAAGGTATTCTTGTCAAAAGTACATGACACTTTTTTGTGTGTTTGTGGAAGACATAGAAAGGGACCTACGTACCTGCTGATGACTGATTCGGCAGTTAACCCGGCTTTAGGAGATCCCTGCTTTTATCTCTCTTTTAATCTTTTTTCGCCCTTGCGCGTTAAAGGTGCAAAATACCTTAAGCAGGACCGACGTTCGATTCTTGGTCCAACCAACATAAAAAATAATAAAAATCGGGTTTTCTAATAGCGGTCGTAACTCGGCAGGCAATGGTGTTTTTCTGCCATAAAAAAGCTTCTGGGAATACCATTCCCATTCGAAGGCGGCTCAAAAGGGTAGATTCCTACATTTGTGTGAAAAGAGGAAGAAGTTTGGCTAAACGCTCTATTTCGTCTTCATTTCCTCTCTCATTTTAATTATTATCTTAGTATTTATCACTCCTTGTCTCCGTAAGCCTTCTTTTAATCTCCTATTTTTCCACCTATTGCACTGAACCCGTTTGAAATCCTAATCCCATCTAATCTAAATGTTTTCTTACCCAGTTACATTTCCCCTTCCCTTCTTTCAGCTCAGCATAATTGTTACTCTTCTAACTTTTGATTGCCTTTAACTGTCCCCAATTAAATTTATTTTGTTTACTTTTTACCATTCACTTTTCTAGACTTTTTACTTACCGTTGTGCAGTATTCGTGCATTGGATGACTCAGTTTGTGATTTTTGGCATTGCGTCCAAAGAAGAAACACTTTTGGCACATATCGAAATTGAAGCACTTGAGGCAGCGATAACGGAATCCAATTATCGGATACTCTTTGCAAATGTTACACTTTGCCTGTTGTTGCCAATTTTCAGCACCAGCCATGTTGCCACCAATTTGCCATTGAAGTGATGTTGCCATTTGTGCAGCGGAAAACAGTTGTTAAGGTGATTGTTTGGTGAAGTGGTTGCGACGAAAAGCGGAATGTGGAGTTGTCGTCATCGTCGTTGGTGGCGGCGGCGGCGAGGATGCAGCGAAGAAAGGTGTACCGAGAAATGCAAATATTGGATTTAGTACTTGCGGTAAAGTCTTACATACACACACACACAGAAATGCACGCATACACATACATATAAATGTCTAAAGTGTGAAATGCATTGGAGGAAAAGTTGGTTGTACGAGAGGTAAGGAGGGCAGTGTTAAAATGTATGGAATATGGTTGCTGGTTAGTTGGTTGGTAACAGTTGGTGGGTGGAAATTGCGGTGAATTGTGCAATAATTGCCGTTAAGTGGGTGAAAATTGCGCGCCATGCTGGCTATTATGGCAACACAATGAACACTTTGATTCGCTGATACATATTCATGTTGATGAGGATAGTACATACATATGTATAAGCGATTGTGCAGGATGACTTCAAGTGAGGTGAGCGAGGAAAGGGAGAAGGAGCCGGATATGAGGGCTAGTTGAGGGTTGCGGTTTAAGAGCTGTATAGTGGCACGCCATCAATTACAGCCGGTCGATGGTTGGTTGTTTGCTTGCTTGCTGCTTGCATGCGGTAGACGCAACGCACTTACCTGATGTTTGGCCGTTTCGGCAGCTGCCAGACGATGTAGGACCGGCATCCATACTAAGCTTTGCGGCTCATGTTGCAACCAGCCGAGGAAGTGTGATTGTTCAATGGCAATTTCCTGATTGGCATCGATAGCTGTGTGCGTGTGATTAACAATGTTGAAGAGATAAAAAAGAGAAGCGTGAAAGAAAAAACATTTAAATTGTTTGCTTGAAGTTGAGTGGCTTGAAAATTGCGCTAAATTTGGTCAAAGTGTAATTGATTAACGCTTAATTGATTAGTGTTTTTATGGGAAAATTTTCAAATCACCAGCTCGTTGGTAAGTGAGTAATTATAGTAAAAAAAAATAAACAAAGTTTACCTTCTTGTGAGATGCCTGCGCGTTCGAGACAAGAGCGCACCGAAGGCTCTATGTTGGAACCGCCAAAAGCGGCAACTTCGCCTAACTGGCGTGGCACCTACGAAATGAATTTGTTTTGTTAAAGATAATTTGGAACAAAAAAGGTTTTGCAAACATACCTGTATGCAATCGTGCAGCAGCAAACCCAATTTTCTTTGATCAACTCTGCGTTCAGGATCGGCAACTAAGCGAAACAGATAACGATACTTCTCCTCGAGGTGGCCCTTGCAAAGCAAAATGAGGCCAACCTGTAAGCGAAAATAGTAAAAAAAAACAAATTAAAGCAATAAAAAGAAAGATATATGCACCAGAAAAAAATTTTTTTTTTTTCTAAACCCAACTCACCTTAAAGCTCAGCACTCGTATCTGTCCGGTACGTTGCGAATCGTACACATTCAATATCCAGTTTATAGCCAAATCCAACATTAATGTCAAATCAATTTTATCGATTGTCACATAGAGCGAATGCAAGACGGTTGTCATGTCGGGTATGTCAATGAGTTTGTCGTTTTGTGCGCGTAGCGAATGACGATCGAACGATTCGATGGCAGTGGACATTGGTATGCGATCGAGAGCTGTTTGTATGTATGTACGGTTGTGGTGGTGTTGTTTGTTTGTAAACAAAGTTATAAAATTTCAAAAATTATTGCGTGAATTCTTTTTAGCGACGGCAGCACAACGCTGGTGGTCACGTGCCGTAAATTTATTTATTTAATTTGTACATAAATAAAACTAGTTTTTTGTTTGTTTTTATTTTTACTCACCTAAACGCTTTTGCACAGCGCGCAATTTCATCGCAGTACGATAGGCTGAGAAGCGTATTTCATTAAGATCGGCTAAGCTCTTCATTAGTTCTATCATTTCTGGATGATCCCAGTGGGTGGTTTCGCGTTCGTGACTAGTAAAGTATAGTATAATAAAGATAGTGAATTTAAGGTAATAATATTAATTAGTCACAAATATCATTTAGAAGATATATATTTAATTGCTATTGATATCTAAATTGCTAAAAAGATGTACTACTCTGTAATTAATATACATAAATCAGGGACCGAAAATGGCCATTAAATATCAAGATTTTTAAATATAGATAATCGTACAATCGTTGTTTCTCGATCTATATTTCTGCGGTCATGATAAATAATTGCATTTAAATTCTTATTTTTTTCGTCAAATTTAATCGTTACTTTGTGATTTTTATTATTTTCGATTGGATTGTTATTTTGCTAACATTTTCAACCGTTATGCACACCATTAGGAACACTTTAAATATTTTATGATCCAAAAAATTTAGTTTGCAAACAACGGTAATAGCACGATCGAAAAAATAACCACACAAAATTTATCGAAAAAATAAAAATCCAAAATAACGATTATTCTTTCTATTAGATCGGAACAATTCAATATTCATTTGAACGGTTAAATTGTGATTTTTATTATAAAGCTCATAGCCGCTATAATCTCCGGATTAATAAAACAAAAGTTTTCGAGGATTTCTCGCGTGACTGAAATGAACTCTTCTTCCTAATATCCGTAACGTTAACGTTATTTTTTATGTTTGCCTTCTTCTTCTTGGCCTTATTTCCAATCTTAACCCTAATCTTAATTTGTATGTTAATATTAATCCTAGTTTTAATCTTCAGCTTAATTTTAATATTAAAATTATTTTTAATCCGAATTCTGATATTAGTCTTTATCTTGTTCTTAATCTTTATTTGTCCTTAACCTTACTCTTAATCTTCATCCTTAATCTGAATCTTTATCTTAATAGTAATCTACATAATCCGAGCCGAGCGCAAAGAAGCTTTGCTTAAAAATAATTTAATGTATCGAAAACCGAGTAGATGTATTTCCTATTTTCTACTTGTTTTTCGTTTACTCACTCAATGTAGTAAGGCACATTGGCTGCTGTCGTTGCTCGTTCCCAAGGCGGCTTAACGCTCTGTCCCAGATTGGGTAATGGCCCGATTGTGCCACTATTCGATGTTGTGCGGCCATCTTCACCGTTTTCCAAAGCCTGATTTGCGCCAGCATTGCAAAGTACCTTTTGACGTTCGTCCATTGCAATTTGGAGTAGTTTCATTCTGGAAGAGGACAAAAATATTGAAATGTTAAATGGAAATGGTTTCCGAATTTGCAGTTTCAATTTAGCCTCAGCCTTTATACAGTGCAAGAAAATCTGTAACTTAAACTTCAATAAAATTCAATTCGATAAACCAATTCATGTGAGCAGCTCTTTAATTAAATACCCCGAGAACATTTATATTCGCCAGTAGTGAACCAAGCTTTTCGATTCCCGGTCAGAGCAACGTAAAAACAGGGGTTTTTTTTCCGAAGAGTCGTCCCAACTCGATAGACAATACCAAACTTTCAAGCTTATTTCTGACAAGAAAAATCTCATCAAAACCATTTGGCGTTCGGAGGTGTCATATGTAAAACTGTGGATCCATCCACTGGGTGATATTTAAAGTGGGCCAATCCCACTTATTCGATTTAGGAGTCCACTAAAGAAAGCAGCTTCTATTCAAACGGCTTGCTATATAAACATCTATCCTAAAACTTTAACCCAGGCTGGTTAACGCTGGGTTTGGAACCCGCTAAGTAAAGCCCCTTGCAATTGATTTGGGGGTATGCACACAGAATGTATGTACTCTTTATGGACAAGGTGCCGGTTTATTGATGTACTCCGCAAGACTAAGGCTGTAACCATCGCCATCGAAGAAACTCCATGGATCGGGAAAGGCAAGAAACACGTGGGGACTTGCGACATCTTCAATATAAGCAGTGTAATAATGCTATGTAAAGGACGCCAAATTCGGTGTCGTATTTTTTTAGGAGAGGCTTCGTCGATGACCGCTATCGTTTCTCGCTACAATCCGCCTCAAAACGTGGTTTTACAATATCTCGTTCATTTGCGTGCACACTCTGGCGGAAGAGAAGGACAAGTCGGCCGAAAATCTGCTCTAAGAGCTCACTAACTAGCGCTGCCCCAGTAACCACATTAATATGAAGAAGAAATGAGGAATGTCACGCCGAGGAAGAGAAAAAATATGTCACCTATAGGGCCATGCAGCGATCAGTCGCAATGCGACCTATGTGGAAATAAACTTCGTAGTAAAAAGAGAGAGGCCGAAGTACGTGAGTTCGAAAATATTTCTTGCTGGTTGAAAGAAAAACACTCAAAAATTTTATCAAAAAAGTTAGGTGTTTAAAGAAGAAAATTATTATTAAATATTTTTTAATGTAATTAAATTGTTCGAAGTTTATTTTATTTTTTTTCCAATAAGATAGGTTTTTCTTTTGTTAATTTCGTTTTTTTAGTTTTTAGATTTATTGTTTAAAACGAAAATTAGTTTTTTTCACTTAACTTTTAAGACCTTTTTTTATTAAATTTTTTGTCTTTTTCAACTCAATTTTCTTTTAAATTAAAAATTTTGTTTTAGAAATATATAAAATTTTTTATTTGGTTTAATTTTTAAGTGCAATCGTTTAAGATTGTATTGTTAAAAAAAAAAAAAATTAAATTTAAAAAAATATTTTTTTTTGCTTTATTATCATTTTGTTTTTTTTTTCTTTTCTACTTAATTTAATTTTCTTTTGTTTAATATTTTTTGTTGTTTAAAAAGAAATATGCACGTATATGTTTTCATTACTTTAATTGAATTTTTTGTCTGTCAATTAGTATTTCGAGAGGCAGTAAAGAGCTTTCAATATAGTTACCCGAATTGACAATTGTCTTGCGAAAGCCTTTTTTCTTTCGAAAGACTGTGGTGACTTGAAAGCTAATATACATAACAACATATATAGTTTCGCTATGTACAATGTACATCAATATACGTATTTTGAGGCCCCATATTTCAGCACAACCAGCTTACTAGTGCACGGGGAACGACTGAGGCAACATAGCCACCTAATTCAGGTAGCTAATATCACATAAAACGAGGCTCGATAGGTGGTTTATAACTTGTCAATGCATACATTCAGGCTGGATGGATGCTTTGAAGAGCAATGGAGTTACATAAGAGTTTGAGTGATATGGATTAAAGAGCAGAATGATTGAGGATATGTAAGCACAAGCATGGTAGTTATTCATGTATGTATGTAAGTATAAATTTGTATCGAACTCAAATTTTCCGCCCACCTTGTATTCAAATCTTCTAGCCTTGATAGGCATACAGCGGGCACCAAAACTTGATTGGCGGTAAAGAATGCCTGCTGTTCGTTGCAATCGTCCAACAGTGCACCGGCGGTGGTCATTTTGTCGCGCAAACGTTGCAAATGTTGCATTTGCTCTGTGGCTTCCTGTGCGGAGGCAGGTGGTTGCCATGATGTTGTTGTTGCTTCAGCGGAGGCGACACGCGAAGTCAAATCCTCAAGCGTTTTTTGGAATTGGCGCATTTTCTGTAAAGAAAAAAGGAAACAGTTGCATAATGAAAATGTGGTCGTTATATTTAAATGAGTTCAAAATATGTACATATAAGCACTAAGTACTGTTAAATATATGGTGATTTCATAAAACTTGCTTTTTTACTTAATTTCACTGCTGCTAACGGAGTAAGTACTTACATATGTACATATGCACATTAGGGTGGTCCAGAAAAAAAGTATTTGAGAGAAGTGAAGTTCGAATTTTAACGCCTCACCCTTTGGGATTGTTCTAAAGGGAAAAAATATACCCCTTTTTTAAATAAAAAAAATATTTAGGTGCCTCAAAGCGCTCAATGTTTCCTTTGGCGAAAAACTATTTTTCGTACAAAGTCAATGTTTTTCAACCGACAAACTCTGCTTCACTTCAGGAGAATTCAAGGAATTATACCCTTTTGTTTATTTATCCATTTTTTTAAAACTAACGACTTTTAAATTTTTTTTAAATATAAAATATTTTTTTTCGATATAGAACAATCCCAGGAAGTGATTGCATTGAAATTCCGACTTTCCTTTTTTTACCACCCTAATGTACACATATGCAAATTTATTGCAATTTCTCTGGCAATTTTAATAGTCAATTTAATGTAATAATTTCCTTTTTAAGTACTCTTCGAGAACTCTTTCTGCCTTACGAGTTGCTTTTATCTTTAATTGGCGCATTTTAATTACATGGCAGGGTTGAAATTTTAATTCCTTTTTTATACACTTTAATACTTTATTTATTTTCCAACTGTCAAATTGAAAAAAATTGAAATATGTATGAAATACCTCCGTGTACGCACACATATGCAGCGTTTCCTTTTACAGGCTTAACATATAAAATTAAGAAAGAAGTTCAGCGTAAAAGTGTTTGTTAACAGAGCCGTTTAAATTCCTTTCATTTTCCTTTTTAATTACGTTCTGTGACTACTATACATACATAACTACTTCTGTTGGAAAAAACTTTTGAATGACTGCATCATTTAATGAATGACTTAAGTAAGTTTGAAGCAATTTTAAAGATATTATAGCATTCAATATATTAGTATTTTGCAAGGTTAGGTTTGCTATGGTTTGTTTTGGCTTTTCTAAAAGATCAGAGCGACATGCTTTGGTCAGTTTATCCTAATGCAATGCGAAATGAGTGAGCTTTTATTTCACTCCTTTCGATTTCACAAAGCAAGCAAGAGACTGAAGGAAGTGTTTAACTATTAAATATTTTAAATCGTGCCTTAGTAAGGGACGAAGAAAGTACTTGAAATTCTCCATTTTTCATTGTCCCTGCAACTACGCCAAATGTTGTTTATGGAATAACCCATGGCTTTGCCGTGTTTAGTCATTAAGCAGGGTCTAGTTACAATGGCTAAACTACGAGGGCAATTTGGAAAGTCAGTGATGTTTTGAATTTCCAGCGGATTGTCTTTAAATGCAATGCTGTTCTCGTCAACTGACATCGATTAATAGACTACTGTAAAATTTTGAACAAGCTGCGCCATTTGGTTTGTGTTTGACAGCCATTGAAAGCAAACAGCCTCGTAACTTTGAACGAAAATGGAAAACAATGAATTTCGTGTGCTGATTAAGCTTTTTTTTTTTGTGTAAAAATCCATTACCGACACCAAGGCTTAATAAATACTATGGACTATGGTAAATACTACCATCGTCGGCCGCTGTGGTGTAGTGGTAAGCAGTGCGCGCTTTCACTCCGCAACGCCTGGGTTCAAACCCTGGTCAAAGCAACATCGCAAAAAATATAGAAAAAAGGTTTTTTCTTAACAGCGGTCGTCCCTCGGCAGGCAATGGCAAACCTCCGAGTGTATTTCTGCCATGAAAAACCGCTTCTCATAAAAATACAATCGCCGTTCGGAGTCGGCGTAAAACTGTAGGTCCCTCCGCTTTGTGTGACAACATCAAGGCGCACACCACAAATCGGAGGAGAAGCTCGGCCAAACACTATCATATGTGTAAGCGCCAATCTATTATTATTAATAATTCTACACCATCAATTTCAATGGCTAAAAAGTGGTTTACTGAGTTTCTTTGTGTTCGTACCAGCACAAATGGCCGCGAACTTTAAGGTCACCCAAAATCCAGGGAACCATATTAGACGATCGGAGAATGAAAGTGTGTGTAGTGGCTAAACTTGTAAGCATCTTAACTGAGTGGGCACATTACATTTTACATGAATATTTGAATACGAAAAAGTTCTCCGCGTAATGGGTGCCAGGCTTCCTCACACTCGACTATAAGCGCAACTATGTGGCCACTTTAAAGGAGTGTTTGGAAATGTTTAGCCGCAATCCGAAAGTGATTTTGCACCATTTAGTAACCATTGAAGAAAAATGGGTCCATAAAAACACATCAGAGACCAAGGGATAATCAGGAAGTGCACCAAGGAAGGCGAAAGTGGGTATGTCGCCAATAAGGCCATGGCCACAGTTGCACGCGTTGTCATTAACATCGATTATCTTGAAAAGGGCAGAACGGCGAATATTACCCATAGATATTTGATGGATTTGATATTGATTTGAAGCAAAAACGACCGCTTTTAGCCAAGAAAAGATTGCTGTTCCGACAAGACCATGCACAGGTGCCCATGTGTGTAGTCGCTCTAGAAAAAATCCATCAATTGGGCTACGAACTCCTAATCCATCCAACATATTCAGGAGATTTAGCCACCAGCGAATATTTCTTGTTTCTGTAATCCAAAAAATTGCTGGCTGGTAAGAGACATTTGGGTTGAATTAAGAGGTCGTCACTGAAACAAACGCTTATTTTGATGACCTTAAAAACGTATTATTTAGTAGAAATTAAAGAATTAGGAAAACACTGGTCTGAAGATATGGAGCTAGAAGGAGACTATGTTGAGAAATAAAACGCTTTTTTTGATGAAAAATATATACTTTCTTCAAAAAGTCACGGACTTTTCAAATTGCACTCGTATTTACTATAATAGGTCAAGACAGCAGTGCAGTCACATGTGGATATCATGTGTAACTCAGCTTCTTATGATAGCTATGATTGCAATACTGATGACCCAAGATTGGAATCATCACCCACGAAAAAAAGTAGAGTATATTTATGAACAAAATGTAAAAGAAACAAGTAAGAGCAGCGCTGTCTTCGAAGGCTTCATACCTTCTATGAACATCTGCAAATTTTAGTTTGACAGATTACTGATTTTGAATACATCTGCATACATCGATAGAGGAGTTACATACTTAAGGCCTGTATGCAGCTCTCAAGAAAAGCAAAAACTCCATATAAAATGACGTACAAGAAATGGCTAAGAAATTTTCTTGAATCAAATTTCCTTAAGGCAGTACGCAGCTCTTAAGAAATTTACTACGTTTTCTACTACGGTTTTCTAAAGTTTTTTGTGAAAAAAGAGCACAAGGCCACCCGGGATTGCAACAGAAATATATGCCCGTTCCATTATTTCCTGAGGAAAGAGTGAGGCAACAGGCTGTGAAGTTTCAAAAATGTCAAAATTCCTTGGACACACACGCGAAATAATGGCAATTTTTTCTTGACCGTTTCCTTGAGAGCTGCATACGGGGCTATATATAAAAAATCGCATCTAAACAATCAGAGGTATGGAAGTTATACTTTATATGGCACCAATCTAAGTGATTTTCACTGCTATGTGATCGGTATGTAAACCGGTAACACAATTTATTGGGTTTAGTTTCCTACATAAAGGAGATATATCGCAAAAACTGGTATCTGAACAATCAGTGCTATAGGAGATAAAGCTTATACAGCATAGATTTTGACGATTTTCTCAGTAGACTTTGTATTATTATTTATAAAATATCTTACGAAATTTATCGGTTTTAGCTGTTCAAATAAAGGAGTTTTACAGTAAAATCCCATATCTGAACAATCAGATGTATGGAAGATATATGTTGTAGTCACCCGATCCTTGTTATTTTCACTGTACGTATTCTGTTAATAATGAGTGAAAATGGTGCGAAATTTCATGTTCCTAGCTGCATAAATGGAGGAGATATGATAAAAGGCCTCATATCTGAACAATCAGTTGTATGGGGGCTGCAGGTTATAGTGACCCGATCTTCGTTATTTTCACTGTAAGTCTTCTGCTGATAATGAGTGAAAACAGCGCGAAATTTCATGGTCCTAGCTAAATAAATGGATGAATTATAACGAAAAATCTCATATCTGAACAATCAGTTGTATGGGAGCTATAGGTTATAGTTATCCGATCTTTTTAATTTTCACTGTAAGTTTTCTGTTGATAATTATTGAAAACAGTGCGGAATTTCCTGTTCCCAGCTATATAAATGGAGGAGTTATAACGGAAAATTTTATATCTGAACAATCAGTTGTATGGGAGCTATAGGTTATAGTGACCCGATCTTTGTAATTTTCACTGTAAGCATTCTGTTGATAATGGGTGCAAGTGCTGCAAAATTTCATGTTCGTAGCTGCATAAATGGAGAAGTTATAACGAAAAATCTCATATCTGAACAATCAGTTGTATGGGAGCTATATGTTATAGTGATCCGATTCTTCCGGTTCCGACAAATGATTAATACATTATAAAAATACACCCACCTACCAAATTTGATCCGGATATCTCCAAAACTGAGAGACTAGATTGCATACAAACAGACAGACAGACGGACAGACGGACAGACGGACAGACGGACATGGATAAATCAACTCAGCTCGACGTTCTGATCATCTCTTTTTGTTCTGGTACTTACAAACATCGGACCAAAGTTATAATACCATTTCATGCTCATGAAAGGTATAAAAATAATGTGTTTTAATTTTCTGTAGACTTTTACCTTATTTGTTTAAAGATTTGGTCTTCCAAATGCAAAATTTTTCACAAAATGTCTACCTTGTCTTATTTTATACACGGAAAGCAGCTGAAAAAATTGTAAGATTACGTCGCATATATATAGAATATTTTTTTTTTTTAGACTGGGATGTCGACAGGGCGTCTTGGGAGCTAAAGGGATAATTTCTCTTAATATTTTCAGGATACAATGTAATAAACAATAAATATACAATACCAACTATTAATATAACAAATTTCCATTTGCTTTACGGCTCAAGGCTGATATAACGGGAATTGTGTGGTTTCAGACAGCATTCATATACATAATACTATTACGTATGTATATAATATGTATGTATGTGTATGTATGTGTACGTATTTAAATGCATTTATACTATTAATTTTCGTACACAGCAGGATACCAGAACAAATATGTACAAATGCAAATATATTTATGTATATGGGGCATTCTCTTTCAAGCGAACCACTGCATATCACCATTTTTGTTTTGATTTAAATAAGTAGAAGGCTTCTGGAAGGGTCTATCTTTAAATGCCGTTGGGCGTTTTTTAAAATCCAGGATGGCGGTTTAAATACGGCGTCTAAACTAACTGTAAATTAGATTTTGCTTTACAACTTTTGTGCCTCCGGAGAATCCAACACTAAAAAAAAAGAAAAACTAACAGCGGGTTTTTATATTTTTAGGGTTTCTACTTAAGAGTCTGGGGCCAGATTTTAATAAATCAAAACTGTTGATTCAATATGGCGCCAAAAAAAAATTTAAATTTTCAGATTCGCTTGAAACATTTTCCTCGGGGGTTTTTGTGGTCCCTGATTACAAATTTGAAATCAGATTATAATAAATAAAAATGGCGGCACAATATTGTATCTACCACTTATTAAGGAAAGGATAAAATCGAACGCGCGTACACACATTGCGTATGAGCTGCTCAGACGAGATGAGAATGTTACTCATACGCCATGTACGTACGACCGATATCAAATTCTCGATGATATGTATGTAAATGGTAAATCCATAATGATCCGCTATTTTGAATTTTTTAAATCTGATTTCAAATTCGTAGTAAGCGACCCTAAGAGCTGTAATGTTTTATAGGAATCCAAACGATTTAAAATTTTTTTGGGTACGCCATATTCATATTTTTAAATCTGACTTCAGGTTCGTTAAGTTTTTCTTGTTATGTGCTGCGTTCTCCAGAGACACAAACCGCCATTTGGAATAAAAAAAAAAATGCGTCATTTCAAAATATACCCTTTAAACTAATTTTCCAAAAGGTTTCGAAATGCTTAAATCAAACGAAAAATGTAGAGAAGAGGTAGCCCGCTTGGCGAGGAATGTCCCATATGTACATATTTACGTAGTTGTGTACATATGCAATGCAAAACAAACAAAAAGGCACTCGATGCAGTACGGCAAAGCTTTTGCCTCAACCATTATTGTTGGTGTGCTTTTGTGTGGCAAAACACAATGGTAGAATGCAACGCCTGCATGTTGCAGCAACACATGCGGCCAGCTTACACACACACACACACACACACACACACACATATGCATGCCCACAAAAGGAAATATGTAATTATGGCTGCCGCCGCATACATTCGCTTATTGCACTGTAATTTCTCTACCCCACTTCCTGCCAATATTTGCCATGCTCTCGTTTCTCGTCTTGTACTATACATATACATACGTGTGTATGTATGAATAGATATGTACATTGTGTATGCGTACCGCTATATGCACTTGATTTAAAACGAATATGTGCTGCACGTAATTAAGTAATTCCTTTATTGTGATATTCTTTCAGAGCGTGAAAGAGTGAGAGAGAGAGCGAGAGGGAAATAGTGTGTTGCACGCCTTGGGGAGTGCAAAAGCGCAAAGATGGTGACATTAGCATAATGGGCCTAAATGATGATGGCGAAACAAAAGACTGCCAATGACAAGCAAAGGATATGGAAAATATGAAATTAAAGTGCAAAAGTAAAACAGAGAAGTTCATAAGCTGCTGCGTTGTGCAATTCACTGCAGCTAAAGTAAGGTATTGCCAAGCGGGAAGCAGGAAGTGGAAAAGTTGAAAAGTTATGCCGTCGTCGTTGTCATTGTCGGTGCAAAAGCGCATACTTCTTGGCGCAACTTAGAAAGCTAAATGAGTACAGTGACAGGAAGATGATGAGTCTATATGATAACTAACTATGATAATGAATGAATATTAGTTTGCTGATGGTTGTGAAATTAGCGAAGTTCTAGCCACAGCCATCGTAAGTTGGTAGCTTTTGTCACAACAGAGTAATTATTTGCATTTGCCGGGCATATTTGTGTCTTTAGTTAGTTCTGTTTGCAGGCAGGCAAGTGTCTGCGATATAATCAAAACGTAAAGGGAATGTAAGTTAAGGTGAAAAGGTTGCATATGCAGTGGCAAAGGATGTGGAAGAAAAATCCTAATTCAAAAATCTCTTTTGACATGCTCTTTGAAGTTTATGCAACTTTTTCGGTGTAAAAAAATTACTTTTCACCCGGCGAACTAATTAAAAAGTTCAAAGGTATTTTAATTTGTGATTTAAGGTTAGAAGACTTATTAGCTTTTATAGACAACAATTTCTTTAGTAATGATTAGCGAGCGGGTTTTCACGCAAATGCATGGTTTGGATAAAAACAAAATAAATAAAATATTTTTGTGTAAATTTATATGCAACCCATTGGTTTGAGCATATTTTTGCCTGTGTACAATAAAATTAACATTTTATGCATAAGTTAAATTTTTCCAAAATTTATTTTAAAAGTCGTCTAAAAATTACCGATGTAGCATACATTCATACGATTCGAATATTTTGTGACAAACATGAATGTTGAAACAAAAAAAAAAAAGAAAAAGCTAGAAGTTGCCAAGCATAAATAAAAACTAAACAAGCTGTATATGGAAGAAAATCAGAAACACCTTCAAAAAAGGCCTCAAAAGTCAACGCGTATATGGGGCACTTCAAGCTTGCACTTTATTATAGGTATTAAAAAAATTCTGCAAAAAAATTTGACATTTTAATGACAACTTTTTGGCATTTTTTGAAATTTCGCGCACTTTGCGCAAAGTTGAAAACTTCGATTTATATGGTTTATCTTATACAATTAAATATATTTTTTTTTTTGTAAGTCACCAAATAATTTAATGGATACAAAAAGATGATAAAACATTCCCACATTCATTTCAAAAGTTGTGTACATTTAATATACGCAACAGTTGGGGTTTTTCAGATTCCTTTCGGGATTTTCATAAAATTTTTGGTCAAAAATTACAATTAACTTTAAATTTAACTTTATAAATTTCGCTTTTTTCACCGACTTCTTCATCAAAATAATACAAGTTAAATGTTTACAAAATGGTTTGATTTTTTATTTTCGAGCATTTGTGATCTGAGAGTTTTGTGAAAATTTGCTCAATTCATAGAGGAATTTATAAGTGTCTTGTGTATTTTTAATGAGAAAAAAAAAACAAGTTCGAAGGAGCAAAAAAGTTAAAATTTTATTTTTCTTAATTTTTTTATCCGCGCACACTTGTGCACAAGGGTATTATAACTTTTTTTTCTACTTCCGAAATGATTCATTGTTCTGTTAGTTGTATTGAAAGTCACGTTTTCACAAATTTTTTATGGGTTTAAATGCACAAATAATTTTTTTCAAAAAATAAGATTTTAAACATTTTTTTTTATAAATAATTCAATAATTTATTGGAAATCTCGCTGCGTTAATAAAATTACATTCAGAGAAAATTAGATGCAGTTCTGAAATTATTATTCTATTCGACCTTCATTTCATAAAATATTTTAGTGTGTAAGAGAAAGGACGAGAAAAATATTTCAATTCAGAAATATTTACATTGTTTGGTATAACATTTCCCATAAAAAATTCGTCGAAAGATATTTTGAACAAAATTTTACCACTTTTAAACGTTTTATTAACCCAACATCGAGTTTATAAACTAACAATAGAGCAAAATTGTGCACTACGAAGTCCCGCCTGTTGGGGCCCTTTTTGCCTTTATAAGAGTTTTGTAGTCTCTTTTTAGAGCAAGAGTATTTGTTTTCTAATTTTACGGTCGTTGTGGCTGAGTGGTTAGAAGTGCGTACTACATACATATAAAATTAGAAAAAGTCTTCTCTAACAGCGCTCACTCCTCAGCAGACAATGGCAAACCTCCGAGAGTATTTCTGCATGAAAAAGCTTTTCATAATATCCATTTGCCGCGTCTAGAATGATATTATAAAAACTGTCTGGTTGATGCCTTTATTACTGTGGCCTGCAAAATGAAATTGTACGAGTACCTAACTTTAGAGCGGAAAATGTTTTTTTTTTTTAAATTAAGCTTGTTTCAGCCACAGAAAACATTTCCAATACCCAAAATGCTTTTGCAAACACAACGATATGAAACTAGATAGCTTTCTTTTTGGCAGAAATTAACAATGGTACATATCACTTATAATTTTGTTCTTTACCCCAATACATAGGCCGCATATGGCTCCAACGCCTTAACCACATACATACATACATAATTTCTGGTTTTAACATTTTAATCATCATTTGTAGCATTTAACTGTAACATAAAAAGCTATGCAGATATGAGCATAAAAATTAAAGCGAAGGGGCGAGCTGAGTAAGCGAACGCCAACGCATGCAAGAGGGGACGAGACTACAATGTCTATGTTCAGTCTCTTTTTCTATTTTGCGTTGAGAAAATTCATGCGTGTCGAGAAGCAAACAAACAAAAAAAAAAAAACAGCAAACTCAACGACTAAATGTAAAAATTGGAAAAATGGAAACTGCAACATTGTGCAATTTAATATCCTCTTGTAACGGTAAAACCTTGGAAGCGAACAAGATAAAAAAATAGCAGATATTAAGTAGAGTGTTTTGCGCTTTTTCTTTTTTGTTCGCTATACGAACAAGGAATATCTATAAGCAGGCAGGCAAGCAAGCAGGCAATGAAAATATGTAAAAGCTTTTGTTAGAATTTGGCAAATACATACCACATACATATGTATAAGGAGCTAGGAGCCCGAGTTTGTGGCAAGAGGGAGAGGAAAGGCTTGTAAATAGTAAATGCGAAGTGGAATGCGACGTAAAGCATAGTAATTGGATAGTTGACGTTGGTGCTGGTGCTGGCACAAAGCCTTTGGCTGAAGCCCCCGCTTTTTCTTTTTAAAGATTATTGATGGTGTTGAAATGTCTTAATCTGCTGGGGAAAAAGGAAGCGGCAAATATGGTTAAGTATAATCTTAGTCGAAAGCACTTGTAAGGCATCTGCAAATGCAACGCTGAGTAATGGAAGGTAGGATGGAAGGAGGGAAGATCAGCAAAGTGAGGTAGGTGCTTGGTAGGCTAGGCTGGTAGAGGCAAATAATTTTGCAACATTGACGCGTCTAAAAGATAAACTGTAAATTGACTGCTAGTTGGTTATGGTTTTTAAAATGTAAATATTGTTTTTTAGTTATTTATTTACATAAAATTAGCTTCATATATCATAAATTTGAGCATGTTTATGAAAAGTTTATGTGGCACAAAGTACATCGTATTTATGTATGTATGTACCCTCATGAAAACCAAATACATACGTGCCTATGATTTTGATGGATTTTGGCGGAGTATTCATCCTATTATTTGCACAATTTGAGAAAAGTTTGTATAAGTTTATGTTCCTGAGATAAACAGCTACAAAATTTTCACGCCTCGGAACCAGTACAAGTGTACATTTGTATCGGCGTATTATAAGCCACAATTGGCGAACCTGTACTCTGAAACTATTGGCGAGGAAATGCTGTTAATGTTGGTTAATGTTAAAGAGTTCCGTTGCCTCCCTTATGGCAAAAATCTGCCTGAAAATGTATGCTTTAGACCGGCAGCTCACAGGATTTACTCAAATCGACTTCCAAAATTCTTCCGAGCTTCTCCTCCGACTTGTGGTGTGTTCTTTTATGTGATCACAAAAAGCGGAGCGACCTAAAGTTGTACGCCGCCTACACAAACGGCAAATGAATCAATGAGAAGCTTTTCTAATGGCTAAAATACACTCAGAGGATTGCTTTTGCCTGGCGAGACATGACGCTTTTGGGAGAACTTTTTTTGGACGCTTCTCAGGCCAGCAAACGAACCGCGAACCTACGAATTCTGGAGTGGAACTCTGGACAACAACGTGGAGTATCTGATTCTTAATCATATGCAAGAGACTACTTTCTAGTTATAATATTTTAGAATCATATGCATATCCTTCTACTTCCCTCAACAAGTGGCTATTAAAACCGAAAAATGAACCACAAAAGTAAAGGCTCAGTTATGCATACTTGGCAAAGTCGGATAAGGGTCGTTTTTATAGCAATAGAAGCGTCTGACTCTCATCTCTTTTGATTTGACTCATTCTCAAATGGCGAATGTGTAAATTTGTGCTCAATGGCGGAAGTAGAAAAAATATGTCGATAAGTATGCACTTTTATGCGGTGACGATCCAAAATTTTCACATAGAACTATTTCGCTCGTCCAAAAAAGCCCCAATCAATATATATTAAAATTAAAAGCTGCTACATTCGGTGTAAATTGCGACTCTTTTTGTGCCATTCGAACACGTTCTCTTTTGCAGCCAGCAGTCATTAAATCACTCATTTAAATCATTTAAGCTCTAAACCCGCCAAGCTAGCTTTTCAAGAAAATTACACTTAACCACCTTCGTCCATTAGCACAAAACTGGAAGTGCTTTGTCTCTGCGAAACTTTAAGACCCCGCAGGATGCTTACCGCCGATAATGATTCAAGCAAAAAATTCTCTTAAAGGAGCTATGGCTCAATTAAAACGTGATTAGGTGGGCCAGTTCGCGAGAAACTGACAGACCATCTTTACCATTCAAATAACCTGATGGGTGAACTACTTTCCAGACCAACAGGAACAACTGCATGACCTCTGCGACGCCTCTTAAAAAATGAAAATTATATAAAACTCGTATTATATCGGCCATGTTGTGTATAATTTAACCTGCTCGCGGGCCATCGTACCTGACAAGTACATACCAGTTAATTAAATAAATACAAACATACCTACATAAATAGTTGAAGAGCAGTAGCATCAAAGGGTTTTGTGTTGTAAAGGGTGCAAACTGCTAATTCAAATGAAGGGTAAACTGTGGTTAAGGAAACAAGCTTAAACCAAAAATGGGGTGGAAAAGTGCAACGTAAACAAAATATTAAATAATTCACAACACGAAATAAAGAATAAGCAAAACGAAAACTATATCTATGTACCTACATTGATGTGAAAACAAGAAGACCAACGAATGCTCAACGCAAGGGCAAACTTTTATTTCAGGCCACAAAAAAGCGCAAAACGACACAGACAAAAATTCATATTTATGTATGTATTTTATTTTCACTCATAAATGAATTTTACATAAATATACGTAAATACTTTAGCGCGCTTCTCGCTTTGTCCTACAAAATAGCCCAAATTTACAGCTAAATTTTTTAAATGCAATATTTAACACTCATACGCCATGTACACCCACACCAACCTAGTAGCCGGCCATCAATCGTACAAATGCCTGCCGAAGAGCAATGCGTTGTGCGGCGTGGCGCAAGAAAAAGTTAGCTTTTTTTTGGTTTTGGTTTGATGTCAAAATTTAGGTTAAATGAAATGAGTAAATGTCGATGGCCACAAAAGCGTACAGTTCAGTAGCAGTAGAAGCAACGCAGCAGCAGCGGAAAAGTTTTGCATAATGAAAATGTTGCACAAAAGTTAATAATGCCGCAAAGAACATGAGCAGTGGAAGTGATGGGTGGTAAGTAAAAAAAAAAAAAAAAAATGTAATAATTGAATGGTGGTTAATGAAATGTTGTACAGTCGTGCAACAGTGCATGTGTATGTGTGTATGTGTGTGCATTTATAAAGATATAGTGTACTGTTTGCAATTTCAATTCAAAATAGCTAAGCTGAAATTCAAGTTTAAATTTTTTTTTAATTATTTGTCCAATACAAAAAGTTTTTTTTTTACCAAAAAGCAGTGCTAAATTAGGGTTAGTTCAAATGAAAGCAAATTATTTGATGGTCTTTTGAGAATATCATTGTCTCGCAAATAATAAAAATATCAATATTTTTTTCTAATTTACTAATTAAAAAAAAAAACAATTCTGATTTTTTCGAGTGACAATGAAAAAATTAGTAATTTTGGTACCTTTAATTATTTATAGTTAAAATTGTTCAAATATTTGATTTATTTTTTATTGTACTTGTGTCTGGAACTCCATTCATTGAAATAAATTCATGAGTAACACCGGTCAACAAAATCTTTTTTTTCTTTCTTTGGGTTTCTGTTCTCATGCTTAGATTCCCATTCCAAACATTAAAAAAAAACACTTGAATTTTCGTTTTTAGTTCTTAAAGTTTCCTTTTGTCTGATTTTCGTCGATAAGTATAAGAAATTCGAAAATATTCACTTTTATACATTAATTTCTTGTTATTTTACATTTATATGTTGTTGTTCATCACAAATCTTAAATAAAAAAGACTCTGATATCCAGCAAAAACTTTTCTAATCGCAATTTAATGTAAAATTATAAAAAAAAAAATATAAAAATTAGTGATTTTTCCAGAAAAATTGCTCTAGTTTTTACAAAAGCAAACTTTGATAAAAAAAAAATATTTTTTCCCTTATTTTTAGAGTAGGAGAAACTAAAATTTAACATGTAGAAGTCAGACCCAAAAATCGTGTTGACTGGTGTAAGGCTTTAGCTTTTTTTTTCTGCCGACAGAACAACAACAAAAATCACATCTACTAACTAACTATTGAATTGAAATCGCTCGCGCTTCTTTTCCAAATCCCCTTAGTTCTGATAGCTTTCTTAACATAAGATACCATAACAAATGTTTTCCAATGCCTATTGGAAATGTTTATATTATAGTAATATTATTCTTGCAGTTTTATTTATTTGCGCCACTTACATTACAAGCGTTCTTTAAATTGTTAAAATTTCTTCTCTTGAAAATACTCGTAAAAACCTTTGAAAAGTTTGAGAGATAGTTCTAAGTGCTCTTTTAAGTATTTATGTAAATGGTGAAAGTTAATAATTTCTGAAATAGCGGTAAAACACTAGCACACACAAGCTACTTATTTAATTGAATAATTATTTACCTGCATGAAAATAAACATTTCTGCTTAATTATACGTAAATACATATATGTATATGTACATGCGCGCATATTTACAAATATTTCAAATAAGTATAGGTGTATGTGTGTTGTTGCAGCATCACATTACTGTATTACAAGCTTTCACATGTCCTGCTAATATCCCAGTTGGCGAGTGTCAAATGGAACATTCGTTACTAATTAATGTGACACATCGGTGAAGAGCGAGCATAGCATGTCCGTCTGACAGAAGCAACAACAGCACCCTGGGTGGTCGATAAACATATATATGCATATACAGGTTATTTTGTGACATTAATAATTTAGCATTGGACAAGCGCCTAGCTGCAACAGCAAATCAAATGCGGATTAAGAGCAACAAAATGTTAATAAATACATAGCCTATATTTTTTTT
>NW_023461247.1:0-14327 GCF_013731165.1 Rhagoletis pomonella
TTAATTTGTATTTTTTTTATAAACAAATCACGCGCTTTTACGTGTGTATTAGATGCGTGTTTCCGATACCACCGAAATACGTAGACTGGAGTCCGCTTTAATGGTGGTTCAAATGTTCCAGTCACACTTCACTTTGCATACAATGCACACTGGAGTCCTGTGAGAGTTCATCCATGGAGGATTCTAAAATGAAATAAGAATCGAAAATGTGTTGAATTAGAAATTATTTGAAGAACATATAGACGGCTGAGTGAAAGATCAACCTATCTCGGCAGCCAGTTCAAAAACGTTCTATCTCGGAAAATTTTTTAAAAATGCACTATTTCAGAATTTGGTTCAAAACGTCCTATCTCAGCTGCCAATTCACATTTTCAACATATTTTCAATATATTTTCAGTTGGGATAGAACGTTTTTCAATCAAATTCTTAAACAGGGCATTCTTCCACCAAATTCTGAAATGAGACGTTCTTGAAAAGTTTTCTGAAATTTTTTTGTTGGCGGTGTTATGCATTTTCCTCTAAATTAAACAAATTTTCGAACATTTTACGTATGGAAAAAAGATAGACACCATCTAAAAAAAAATGCCAAAAATTAACGGTATTTTGTAGCCTAAAACTTGTACTTTATTTAATTAGAATTGAGTACCTAGGCTTTAAAACTGCATACCCAAAAATGTTCTAAACTTCTGAATAGAAAATGTGAAATTTTGAAAATTTTTATTTTTTTTTAATTTTTGTACAAAGTTACAAATTTGGATTTATATGGTTTTGTAATAGAGAGAACTATGTTTTTATAAAAAAATAATTAAAATTAAATAATAAAAATAAGTAGCAAAACTTGGCAATATATACGATTTATTTGAACGAAAATTACGGAAATAGTCCCAAAAAGAAAATATCTAAAGCTGAGAAGTAATTTTTATAAAAAAACAAAACCGACTTCAATTCTTGAGTAAAATATTGAAGAGTACCATTAATTTCTTAGACTTTGTTAGAATTTCTGAGACCGACTCCAAGGTACCACCTTTCCCCATCGGTTTACGCGGTCCAAAGTTATGCGGTAACACATCCATAAAAAAAATATTCCGACGAATTGATAACCTACTCCTTTTTTTTAAACTCGGTTAAAATGTAGCTTGAAAATAGCCACTGAAAACCTGTTGCTAATTTAAGTTTCGAAGAATAAAGCAAAATCCCCTGTTCATGTTATTGACCATTATGGGCGCCCGGTGTATAAGTTTCATAACCAAACTACGGAAACCAACCAACTTCGGACACCCAAAATTACTGAGTGAAATCAAAAAGGGGGCTTAGAAGCCAGATGTTATGCTAATATGGTACTCCAAAACACAAACATTTATACGTTCTCTGACTAGGATAATATTCAGGCCTAACAGCGGCAGACTATAGCATACCCATCTACACCGCTGGTTCAAAGATAGAGAAAGGAACTTTTAGCACCTTTTAATCTGCCAACGACTGCAACGTCTCGCATGCTGAGATTCATGCTATAGTGAAGACAGCCAGTCTTTTTACTAAATGGAACGGGGTACGCAAATATCGTGACCCATTGGCAACAGTGGGCGCTCTCAACGAGACTATATACTATTTTTCCAAACATTGTTGATGAGGTGGCTAGGTATGGCTCTGAGATGCCAATAAACAAGGCAGAGAACTATAAATGACCGGCGTGCGTTTAATAACACTTATAAGAAAAACATTTGAATACACTAAAGCCAGATACATAAATGACTTGGGTATGGACTGTACGAGATTATTGTCAGGTCTCAACGCCATTATGACTGTGATTTTGTTGGAAAAGACGGAAGATCTTCTGAAACTTAAGAAATCTGTAGCTTGAACCTTTACCAGCGTCATCACAGGATATATACTGTGCGATGTTCCAGCGATGGCGAATACCAACGAGTCAAGAGACTGGCATATATAACGGGCCTGCTTAATTTAATTTGGGACAGCAAGTGGTTCACTGGTTTAATGCCTTCGTTATTATTTTCTTCTTCTTTCTATGGAGTTTGGGGAAGCACTCACAAGGGACAGCTATGTCTTTGAGTGAAAGTATGGATCTTTCCAAACACGGCCTTCTAACCTGGCCTAACTTAGTAGGCCACTAAGCCTCAAGTAATTAATTTCTTGGTTTTAATAATATAATATAATTTAATAATATGCGATTATACACACTTTTAGTCATTTTATTAAATTTGCTTTTCAGTAACTCACCATGTGACGGATATAATCCCTTCGAATTGCCGTTCATGTGCATAGGATTTTGGGCGTTATTCTGAAATGAATACGTTAACTGCAGGTTAATGTGGCGGGCAAATGAGCTTCCTTCGGGTTCACGCACTGTAAATGAATAAAAATTAAGATAGTTAATAGCATGTTTGTGAATTTTATCTAATGTAGTACAAGGGTATTTTAGACTTAGCGTAAGCCTAAAAGGTAATACGTTCAACATGCTTTGAAAGACAGCAGGGAAGCTAACTCGTGGGGAATTCCACGATTTGCGTGGAATTTCAGTTTACGTGGGGTATTGGGGAATGTTTGTGGGGAATTTCAGGAACAGCAAAAACTTTGGCAAACAAATTCTAAAACAAAAATTTTTAGACACTTTGCACTTGCACACTGTTGTCTGTATATAAGTCCCGCACATTTTAGCGGGAAAACGGATCGTCAAAGTATCCGGAAATGGAATCCGTAAACGGACAAAAATCCGCACTATATCCACTTTTTGTCCTTTTTCGGATCGGTTTTCGGATTTTTTGCTGGCTGGTATATGAACTTTTAGATCGCATAAAAGTACTCTTTCAAAATTATAGATCTTTAAGCGAATCTTCTCCCAATATTCAATTTTTTTTTTGTAGAAAAAGGAGTCAATAGTTTTAAATTTCTACAATTCTTGCTACTACTATTTTTTAATAGCTTCCCGTGGCGCCTTAACAAGGTTGTATCATTTGCGGTGCCAAGTAGGCCGCTGTCATCCAACCGTTCCACTTAATTTTGTAAAATATTCAGTGGATTATACATACAAAACCGCCTAAGACGCAGCATGAGAAAGCGAAGATTTTCACATATTCCAATATAGCCAATCGCCAATGGACAATAAACCTGGCGCCATACCATTACGAGCGGCAACCTAAAAGTTAATTTGGGTTTCTAATTCTCGCGGAAAGTATGGTGAATGTAGGCACATGGTGACACTAAATAGCTACCCAGTAGAGAAATTCACAATAAGTGAAATACAGTTATTAATTGGCAGCTAGGGAAGAAATTCAGGTGTATACACAGAGAAAAAACTAACTAATAAAATAGATATCTATATCGTTTTTCCTCAAAAAGACATACGTATTAATAAAATCTATAAGAATTTTCACATAAAATCAATAAGCAGTATATGGAATTCTCTTTGTTTTTTTTTTCTGTATACTAGAAAGTTTCCATAGCAACGATTCAGTTCGGAAGTGCGAATTGGGGTGGTAGGTCTGCTCTTATTACAGGCTGTACCAAAACTCCCAACGGAAATTGGCTGCTGCCTCTAATTTCCTACAGGGTTCTTGGCTGCATTCAGTAGAGTCTATCTTCTATTACATTTAGGCGCATGCATGTATAGGTATGCAGATTAGTATTTGCATATTAGGCAGAAAAAGTGAAAAAAATTTCGGAGCGAGCTACTACTTGAAATGTAATAACTACCAAAAAATATGCGCAATAAGTGCTCAAATATGTATGTAGGTATGTACATACAAATGTACACCGGCTCGTATTCAATGCACTTATAATCATAAAACCGGCTGTTAGCTAAGCTATGGGGCTAAGTGCTTTGCATAGGCGCATGCGCACAATTCTCATCTAAGCAAACAACACCCATACTAAATATTTATTTATGCAGCAACTATGACTACAACTACAACTACAACAACTACTTACTTTTATTCTTACCAGCATGAATATGTTTTTTTTGTCGCGCTCTCGAATTTTGAAACCAAACTTGCGTTACACGCTTACTAAGACCGGTCACCGATGCGATGCGCTCCAAATCCTGCCCATCCGGATTGCTGTCGATCTGAAAGTTGGCTTGCAGCACCTGTAACTGTTCCTCGGTGAAGGTGGTACGCACACGTTTCGTTTTACTTTTGTGATAACCATCACCATCACAGCCATCTGATTTGTTGTGGTTGGGTGCATCGGTGGGGGGGCGGGGGAGAGATGATATTGTGTAGGTGTAGTAGAACGTAGCGCCAGTACGTTTTATAATCAAGGTAATCGATAGAGTTATCAACAGCGTCAGCGCCAATGCCGAAAAGTGTAGTGACCGAGTGCGGATTAACGGTAAAAGAAAGAGATAAGCAATAAAATAGTATTGTTAGTATGTAATGTTATGATTTGATTGCAAGTATTTAATAAAGGTGACTTAAACTTATTTCTAACTTATTTTCTGTCTAGCTGCGTTTGGATTTCATTTAAGTTTTTAGCAGTCGCGAAGTTTTGTGAAAGTCTGCTTTATTAGGCTAAATACTTATCCAGCTGGTGGAGCCATCCGGCAGTTGAATTTTCGTAACAAGTTGCGAAAGGTGGGGTGTCACAAACCCTATTGAAATAAAGCCTTTTACTCTCAAGTACCACGACTTTCACTAAAATTTCTTTAATATTTTTAAAAATTAAGGTAATGATTAGCAATAAAAATATGTCACGTTTTTTTTTTATTAAAGCCACTTAGAAACCGCTTTCAACTGTACTGATGTTAGAACAGGCACTAAGAAAATTACGATGCTGTGGTTTATTTCGGGCACTTGTCAGATGGCGGGTTAAGGAGCCCTAAATACGCTTGCAATTAAAAGTCATTTTAAAGTTGATAGCAAAAAGGCCACTACTCAGATGGCAGTCACTAGTTCCTATAATTGAAAAAAAATCTAACCCTCCCTTGCATTTTTTTTTTATATTTACTATGTTATTAGTGGGCCTTAATACTCCTCTAAGATAACCATCGTCCTCGTTCCTTGTTTGGGGAACATAACTTCTGTGTGAGGTCCAATGTCGCCAGCGAAGTAAAGTGTCTTGGTCTGCTTCTGGACAATAAACTTTTGTGGAGGACTTACATATATTCACGCGGCCACGTCCACGGCTACGAATAGAAGCAAGCAGCTGGTAAGTTCTGGAGATGTAGTCCAAAGATCCTGAGATGGATATTCTCTCAGAAAACTTCAAAAAACTGACGAAAGCACTGGAGATAATTCTCGATCTAGAGCCGCTACATCTCGCCAAATAGCAGACCACACAGGTCTTCCTATATTAAACTTCGTCTTGGATAATGGAAAAGCGAGGATTTCAGCTTCCACTAGTCCTCGTCTACAGAGATGATATAGCCATGGAAAAGCAACCTAGAATAGAGATGGATATATCCGAGCTAGCACTCTGCAGTGGTATACAGACGGCGGTTGAACCCCAGAAGGCAGACAAACATGACACCAGTATGAAGCTAAGTATTTGTGTCTATTGGGGAAATTGCCAAGCATTTTGTCATTGCCATTAGTCTGTGTTCAGTTTCTACTCAGGTTACCAAAGACGGACCACGAAGTAAAGCAAGGTCGCTACATTGAAACTCCAATCAGTCGAAATAGTACCTGTTTCTGGCATGTTTTCATTTCTTACAAATTTTTATGTAAGAAAAGACCTCACATGATCTCCATGAAAATCTATTTTGGATGAACCGCAGGCAAACCAGACCGAATAGATCAAAAGAGAAAATAAAACTTGAAATGACTTTACGGTACGGAGTTATCTGCACTCTTACCCTCTCCTTCGGCTGCGAACAAGCAGACTTGAAGGCAGGTCTTGACGTGTCTGAAAGGAGGCTAAGCAAAATTGCCAAACCTGGGGTAGTGAGCAGCCGCAAGTGACCGTAACCGTCAATGCTTAGCGCTATGACGCCAATACCCTTCTGGCCTGGATTTGAAGATGCCACACAGCGCGGTCAGTTATGGCTCTATTGACCGAGAATTTCTCAAAACAAAGTAGTCAATTTTTTTTTTACGAAACAATTGTTTGAATAATAATTTCAACTCATTCTAAGCACTAAGCACTAGATATGCATTTTAGAGTCCTCAGAGAAAATAATCACCCGAAAGTAGCATTAAGCGTTTAAGCCCAAAATGATCACATAGCCATCAAACTTACAATCAAAATGACACCGAAACAAGTGACATAAAGCCAACACTTTCAGACTTTTGTAAACCTCAATGTGGGCCTATTACAAGCAACTGTACACAAATATGCTAAACGCTTGTGGCACAGGACGATAAGCTGCGCTATTAAGTAGGATTGCACATACATATGTACATACATAAATGCATGTAAAAGTTTTGTATGGCCGGAAAGTGTACAAAACATGACCGAATGCCTACAAAGATGACATAAACTGTCCAGCACTTTGCACAGATGTAAGTCAGTGGCTGGCTCCAGCAAAAGTATTTTTTTTTTGTTCTTCTGATGAATGTTGCTTTTGTTTGTGCTTGTCTAAAAGCCATGCACTTGCATGCGATTTAGGGCTTAAAAGTGAATAGCGCGCAAACGCAAAAGTGCGTTAAGGTGGAGAGGACGCACACATGCATAGTACATAAATATAAACATATGTATGTGTGTACGTTGCCTTTTTGGCCAGAATACTTAAGCACTACCGAGCCCATGTTGCTTTTACAGTATTTAAGTGCAAAAGCCATGGCTAGTTGATGGGCTGCTGTTTCATAGAACATACAGAACTTATACACATGTACATATGTATGTATGTATGTACACATAAAAATGCATTTGAGTACTAAAAACTCTTTGTAGGTACATATGTACGCTTGTTTGTGACGTCACATTTGTCATGTCATGCGTTGTTTTGACACTGCTTTTACAGCCAACCGAAGAAATGAGACCAACAACTTACATAGTACACACGAGCGTTAATACATATATGTATAAATATTACGTACGGTACAAATGCTTTTCTATAACGATGTACTTCTACAATCTAGCTACATCCACATCTTTCTACACATGTTGGCCATGTAAGGACATTACTCTCCTACATATGTATGTACATATGTACGCTACAGTCAAGCTCTCTGCATCCTAAATATTGATGTTAGCCTCTGATGTTGCTGTTCTGTTTGTATGTACAACATGGCTGAAATGTTCCAATGTTTTTATGCCGCAACAAAAGCCACTGCCACCCACCAACCTAAACCCAATTACCAGCTCGTACATGTTTTCAGTCTGCTGCCAGTTTTTACCCATCCGGTGGCAGTTGCTATTCAACGCATTCACATCCAAATCGTCACGGCTACCGTTTGCGATTTTTGAATTGTTTCGTTTTCGTTTGATTTTTAAGTGTTAAATTCTTGTGCGTATGAGTGTATGTATAGCCGCTTTTGCAAAAAGATAAGTATATACATATGTACATTAGACTGCATCACCAAAAAAAGTTGCGGTTTGTTTCTTTCAAAAAATGTTGCACTACACCGGTGCAAAATCTGTTTGGTGTTACACTCAACCCTGTAGAATGGCATGTTTTTGCTTTTTTGGCCTTGTCTAGCTCGCGCATTTCATTATATTGTCGTTTTAAGCAACCATCTGATTTTCAGGGCAACCATCTCCCCTTACAAAGCTTCAAAGGACAAAGAATGTACCCTTTTTGCCTAAAAAAAGAGTGTGACATTTTAACAAACGAACACAAAATTTTCCCTTCGTTTGCCTCTAATTTAGAATCAAACACGAAAAGAGAGAAGGCACAGGCTACATTTTTTAGTAGAAACGAAATCACCATATGTATATTTGAAGACGTCCACCAAAACATTTCGGAAAAATAAATTAAGATTAACGTGAACTGGACCGATTTGAAAATTCCTCCAAAAATTAAGTTTTTTTTATTAATAAAAATAGTTTCTTAAAGAACTCTTTTATAAAAATCAACTCATTAACGTCCCAACTTTTGTTTTCAAATACCAACACATCTGAATTCAACTTGGAATGACACTCGTTCATCCTATCTTTCTCTTTAATGAGTTTATTAGCAAAGAAATAAAAAATGCGAAAAAATACCTTTCCAATAATATCTCACAAGTCTAAATCGAAATAGTTTTGGTCCCGTTATTCAAGTTTTTCTTATACCAATCTTTGAAAAAAGTTTAAAAACAGCATCAAAAATCTCATTATTATGATTGCGTTGAAATTTTTTTTACATTTTTTTAAATATTTTTATTCAGATTTTTTAAGCTTAAACTATTTTTTCAATTGATGGGATTTTTTTTTCAAAAAAATCTTTAAGAAACTATTTTTATCTATTCTTAAAAATAACTCCAATTTCGGAGGTATTTTCAAATCAGTCCAGCTCGCGTAAATCGTAATATTTTTCCGAAATATTTTGGTGGAAGCCTTAAAATATAGTAGATTTTATAATTCTAATGGAAACACAGTACCAATTTTTTTTGTATGGGGCGTGATGCAGCCTAATGTACATATGATTGTGCCGATGTGCTCTGCTCTGTGCGAACCCTTGTCTTTTCTTAAACTAAGTCCGTTCACTAATCGTTATATGACTTGCTGTAGTCTGCATTGGCAAGTTGCCTGTTCATTATAGATCGACGAAGAAGTACTAGTTAGCGACCTCCGTAAGGTATATGTATTTCAGAGAAATCTACGTAGCGGCTAAGAGGATACTCACGCCGTTTCTGTGTAAATTTGGTGTTCGAATTGTACTGAAATAGAGACTTCGACGCCGAATACTGTCATTCCCACAGCAGACGAGCGTCTCGCTACAATCCGCATCAAAGCTGATGCTATAAGATCTCGCTGATTTGCGCAACGCTCCGACAGAAGATAAGGATCGAGGAGTCCAAAGATTTCTTCTATGAGCGCTGTAAACATACCAAAGAGAGCTGCCTTCCGTTTTGCCGAGCCCCGGGATAGGACAGAAAGGAATTTTTGATAGATTTTGCCCGGACTAGAATCATGGTTGTTTTCAGCATTGGGCATGCTTCCAATGCTTAGGACATACATATGACTTGGACCTCTATACTGATGCAGCCATGATAAGCACACATAAGGAATGCAAGGAAAGCTCAATTTCGAAAGGTGCAATCACAACAGAAGGCCAGCTTATTCGCCGCTCGACTCCCACGCGTGATGTCAACAAGCCGACATATGAGGTACCGCCGCTTAATCTAAGAGAATTTCTTGAATCTGAGAGACCAACCCTTCATAGAAAACTAGATAAGTTGAATTCCTTACCTCTAGAAGGACGGACAGGGATCCTTTGACCCATATTTTTATTAAAAGTTCATAATATTTAATTTAAAAGCAATCTTATCTTATTTTGTTGACTCTTTTCAAATTTAAATAAATACTGCAACTAGCTAAAAAGACGGTTAGGGGTCATTTGACTCTAATGGCAAACATTTATGTACAGTGGCGGTCAAAAATGGATGAATGGTGTTTCGTTTTTAATATTTACAATATGCATGCTTTAACAAAAACGATATAAATTACACTTTCAAACTTTATACAGAATTTAGAAAAATTCCACAAGTTTTTATCTAAATTTCGAGCTTTTTAAACAGAATTTTTAGATTTTTTTTAGTTTTTTTTTCATATAAATAGCGAAATTTAGGAAAACTGACGTTGCCTTTTTTATTTTTATTTTTTGCAAACGGTCTTGCGCATGTTCTCCATAAGAAATTCAGATTTATATGGAAAAAAGTGCAAAACGCAGTCAACAAAAAAAAAAGTTATTAAAAACCAATGCGATTTTTTTAGCCGCTCAAAACTTGCACATCTTTTACTAGAATTTTATAAGCTTTTTAACTGCATATCCAAAAAATTTCTAAACATTCTGTATAAAGTTTGAAAGTGTGATTTATACAGTTTTTGGTAAAGCATGAACCATGTTTAAAAAAATAAAAATAAAAAATAAAAATTTTGCTTGAAAAACATTGTAAATGTTAAAAACGAAACATCCATTTGTGACCGCCACTGTATACTAAATTTTGTTTGTTAATTAAATAAGAAAATAAAATTAAAATTTAAATTTTATGTTGTTTTTAGAAGTAATCAACATTTTTAATTAAAAATTATAACTTCAAGGCTGCCGATGATACAGGCTATCTAGTGTTAATGCGCAGATTTTGATAAGCGGGCTTGTTTTTTGCTAAAACCAGAATACGAAAATGAAAATTAAATATGTTTAAATGAATAAACTATTTTAGATTCAAATTATAAGTTTTTTTTTGTTTGTCAAATGACGCCTGTCCTCCTCTCAAGTTATGTCGATTTTTCAGTCTTCCTAGAGTTAAACTACATTACAAGTATCTTCCTTGACCTCCTAGCAACTAACCCCAAAAAACGAAAACCACTTACCGTCACTTGATGTGGTGCCACCCTCGACCGTTTCCAGGTAATGCGCCTTACACAGCACCCGATCATCGATCAGAGCAAATTGTTCGCCGGTGGAGAGTTGTCGTCCGCATTGATCGCACGCGAAACACGCCAAATGGAAGACGAGATCGCGGGCGCGTCGTACCCAATCCGAGGCGGATATGCCACGACAGCATTTTGAACATTTCGCGCCGAAGTGTCTAAAGAGGAGGAGAAGAAATACAAAAAAAAAAATTATATAAAATTTGTAAGAGGGGGAAAAATTTATGGTTAAGAAAAAAAATCAAAAAGTAGATTAAGTGCAGCCTACACTAAGGCGCTATCATCAGGATTATCTGCAATGTACGCGCATAAGTGTGTTTGGTTAAGAATCATAAGCAGTTACACTTTATATATGTATGTATGTATGTATATAATGTCTAAGTGGATATATATAGAAGAGTATGTGCGCCTGTGGGTATTTACGTTTGTATGTTTTTGCATGTGTGGTGGTGGCGTGTTAGTGAATTTGATAAAGCGTCAAATCATGTCACAGCATTCAAATCAGGGCGACGCGGCGCGGTGGACGTGCAAAGTGCGCGCGCACTTGTCGCCGGAAGTGGGTGAAGGAGCGGTGTTAGGTGTGCATAGATAGATATGTTTTCACTGTGGACTTTACACTCATAGCATAAAAATCCCCCTACGCTCCATAGTACACATCTAACTACATACTTTATTGATTTCTGCCTTCAACAGTATGTTTGTTTTTGCCCTTTGTACGCCTCGTCACACTTGACACTTTTCGAAATGAGTTTGCATTTTATAATGTGGCGATCTCAATCGATCGGATGGTATACTCCGCCGCTAGATATATGTATGTACATACATATTTCTACCTAAAGGTAAGCGGCGTAGTCATTCGCATTGGCGACATGTGCACCAACCATCGAATCTGATGTGTATCTTAGAGATACACATACATACATAAAATGAAAACGTAAAACGAAAAATAACAATATTTATATCGCTGTGTGTTATTCTTAGAGTTGAACGCTTATTTAGTGTGGCTGGCACGTTTGTGTTTCCACAACAACGTAACATCGGCGGATATCAGCAGTAAGTCATTGCGACAACAACACAGCCAACTTAAAATTCTTAACTTGAAAAATAAATATTTTTACAACAGCATCAGTCATTTTCATAACTTCTCTTTCGGTGCTCGTAACAACAACAACAACAACAAGTACGTGAATGCTTTAAGAGTTGATTTGGCCCTGTAGACATTTCGGATGCTATCCATATGCGTTCGTACATACCTACGTATGTATGTATGTATGTACCCTTGTGGTCAGCTGATTAAGTCAAGCGACATTTTGACTAGGTATGGCTATTTTTATTTTGTTTATTTTTTGTTTTTGTTTTTAATAAAATTCTAGCACTTACCTAACCTGCCCCACATAAATCCACATTTCAAACTTCGAACCAAAGTTATGAAAATTCAACAAACTTTAATATTTGCACACGAAAATTTTAAACTTTTTATTTAAAATTTTTAGAAAAATTTTGGGTATGCATAAATTTGGGTATGGTATAAAGTGCAAATTTCAAACCGTTAGAAAATCGCGTTAATTTTTAATATTTTTTTTCGCTGACGGTGTTGTGAATTTTCTTCCATATAAAGTATGCTTGACAGTTTCGTTTGTATGGAAGAAAATGCCTAGCACCACCAGCAAAAAAAAAAATTATTTAAAAAATATAATGAGCTAAAAAACTGCATTCCAAAATAAAATAATTCAAAACAAAAAGTGAAAAAAATTTTTTTGGTGCAAATGTTAAGGTTTGTTGAATTTTCATAATTTTTGTACGAAGTTTGAAATGTGGATTTATATGGCGCTGGTTAGATAAAGTGCTAAAACTTTTATAAAAAAATATAAACACTAAATAAACAAAAGAAAAATAGCCAAACCTAGTCAAAATGTCACTTGACTTAATCAGCTGACCGCAAGTGTATGTACAAATTGTAACCAACTGGTCCATTGGGGACATTGCTGCTGTAAAGTCAGCAACAGCGGAGACACCAGCAGCAGACTTTGGGGACACCTTACGCGCGACGCGATTGTACAAACTCATGCCACTCAATGGAATTGAAAATTCAAAGTGACAGTAGGATAGATAGTGTGTGAAAAAAAACATGAAAAATATAGTTAAGTAAACACGCTTAAATTACAAATAAGAGAATAAAATGCAGGCAAATCAAGTGAAGTGTTAAATCGAAGCCAAAATCTATTTTATACACATTTCTAACATTGTTTATATATTTCGTATTTTTTTTTTTTTATTCGCACCCAAGTATTTAAGTACACATAGATACCAAATTTTGCCCCATATTATGTTTTCTCTGCACTTTTTCATTATCTATTTTATGTCTTTCTTCGCGTTTTATTTATCTTTAAGCTTAAAGTGTTGAATCAAATGCTCCAAGCAGCTTTATATACAAGAAAAGCTTAGAAAACATTTTCATTTCGAATGTTTTGCTTCAATTTTACGCTAGGAAGTGTGGGAAAATATTTTTTCGACACCTGAGCATATTTGTGTTTTGTGTTTTATTTTTTTTTTGTTTTACTGGGGCATAAATACAAACGCATACAAACAATTTGGTGTAAGCGTGATCGTACGCGTAAATTTTTCAAGTCAGTTACGAAAATATGTTAGCCGTATTTAAAAACTAGGCAAATTATTTATACATACATATTTATGTAACTACTAGGGCAATTGGCTCGGTTAATGTTTTTTTTTTGTTGATATCGGATATCTATAGGCGATTTTTGAAATTTTGATTTTTCGAATATCGAATAAACCGGTCTTTTTTTATCGAGCAAACGAATTTTTTTGTTTCATTTCATACAAATCCTGACACCTCAATAAAAGTTTTGAGTTTTTCGAAGTTGTCAAGGTGTTTTCCAGTTTAAGGAAAACTCCTAAATTATTTTAAAATTATATCCTACGTGGTTTTTGGATGAACAATATATCGAGCCCTTACCGACAAAAAGGTGTAAGCGACATTTTTGTCAAAATTTCGCTTCAGCAAATTTGTGTATTTCTCTGAAAGTATATATATAACTGCAGCGTTTTGTACCGCAGAATCTTTAGAAATCAAAAAACTAAAAAAAAAATAAAAACCCTAAATAAAAAGTGACTTAATATTTTTTGTATGCAATTTCCTAAGCTAACTACTTTTTTTTTAATGAGCGTTAACAAGATTTTCGCAAAAAATCCGTTTTTGTGGCCTTTTACTTCTCTAGCGACATTTGAATCAAGAGGGTCTGTGCAGAAAAGCTTTTTATGGCCCCTCGGATCTTAAGATGTACCAGATGACTCTTTTATTTCCCGTTGATTAAGAATCGTTCCAATGGTATAATAAAATCCCGTGGGGCATATTTTTTGGAAAATCCCCACTCCTTAAATTGCCAGCTGACATTCGAATTAGAGATAGGCACGCGACTAAATATTCAATCCCGATGCCGCCCACTTCGAAATTCAATATTTAAGTCCCGAAACCGCCCATCTCGATGTTTTTCTGAATTATACTGCGGATCACGTGAGCACCGATATCTATCACTAAAAAAACTTCACATGTCTTTCAAATTAATTTGCGGGTTTAATCGAGAGTGTCGGGAAATGATTTTGGTCTCGTCCCGCCCGCAAAATTTCTAAATACCTTCCCGATACCGCCTATCCCGGCGATTTTTAAATCAGTACCGTCGGTCCCGCCCATCTCTAATTCGAATACTTTTTCGGAATTAATGATGCCATTCGAACATATTTTTGATAAAAACTTCCCATTTGAATTTAACTGCATATTTGCATTTTGAGCGAAAAAAAATGTTGTACACAAAAATTTTGATTTAAAAAAAATC
>NW_023461247.1:14427-27694 GCF_013731165.1 Rhagoletis pomonella
TTTTTTTTGTTGGCTGTGTTATGCAATTTAAACAAATTTTCGAACATTTTTCGTATGGGAAAAAGATAGACACCGTCTAAAAAAAGTGTCAAAAATTAACGGTATTTTGTAGCCTAAAATTTGTACTTTATTTTATTAGAATTGAGTACATAAGCTTTAAAACTGCATACCCAAAAATGTTCTAAACTTCTGAATAGAAAATGTGAAATTTTGAAAACTTGAAATTTTTTTTTAAATTTTTGTACAAAGTTTCAAATTTGTATTGATATGCTTTCGTTATAGAGAGAACTATGTTTTTATCAAAAAAATGATCAAAAATTAAATAATAAAAATAAATAGTCAAAACTTGGCAATATATACGATCTATTTTAACGAAAATTACGAAAACAGTCCCAAAAGAAAATCTCTAAAGCTGAGAAGTAATTTTTAAGAATAAATCAAAACCGTCTTCAATTCTTGAGTAAAAAATTTAAGAGTACCGTTAATTTCTGTTAATTTGGTATGAGACCACCTCAGAGGTACCACCTTTCCCCATCGGTTAACGCTGTCCAAAGTTATGCGAGTTGGTTTTTGAATATTCTTGAACCTTTGTACATTTTAAAAGCAGATGTCATAACAGAGAACAGGTTTGCCTTATTATCATATAGTGCATACAAATACGGGTAATCGAATTCTTTATACATAAGGACTAGTAAGTATTCAAAATGTCCTTTTAAAATTTTATCCTTGAAATTTCGCAATATTTGCTTTTGAAAAAATTGTGTGTTAAGGATTTCTATAAACTCGATAACATCCTCAAATTTCGTCCTCCTAACTTTATCAGCTTAAAAAATTACCTATTCGTCCTTATGAATCCAAAAATTTAAAATTTTTTAAATTCTAGAGAAATTTCCTCTTTCATTTGGTACCCATATTTTTTATCCTACATTGCATTAAATTTTTGAAACAATTTTTGGAATGAAGCATATCTTTGAAATTACAAAGTCCTTTAAAATAAACCCTGACGTACGAGAGAAAAATAAAAAAGTAGGTTTCAAACCCATTTATTTATTATTTATTTTATGGTAGGAAAGATAGAAGCAATTTTTTCGATTTAAGTTGAGAAAAGTAATGAATATCTAAATCGCCGAATCGACTCAAAAAGCTGGAATCAACTGTCTGGCTGATATAGCGGAAGCTGAACTCCTTGCGGTCCAAGTGGTTCATTAGTTTAATGCCTTCGTTATTATTTTCTTCTTCTTTGTATGGAGTCTAGGGAAGCACTCACAAAGGACCGCTATGAAGCTGATTGAAAGTATGGAGCTTTCCAAACACGGCCTCCTAACCTAGCCTAACTTAGTAGGCCACTAAGATACAAGTGATTTATTTTTTGAGTCTAGTAATACATATGTTTGTAGTATAAATAATATATAGCATATTATTACGCACTTTTAGTCATTTTATTAAATTTGTTTTTCAGTAACTCACCATGTGACGGATATAATCCCTTCGAATTGCCATTCATGTGCATAGGGTTTTGGGCGTTATTCTGAAATGAATACGTTAACTGCAGGTTAATGTGGCGGGCAAATGAGCTTCCTTCGGGTTCACGCACTGTAAATGAATAAAAATTAAAATTATAAGAAATTAAGACATTTTTGTGAATTTTTTCTAATGTACTAAAAGGGTATTTTAGAATTAGCGAAATACATATGTATGTAAAAGGTAATATGTTTAACATGCTTTGAAAGACAGGGAAGCCAACTCGTGGTGAATTCCGCAATTTGCGTTGAATTTCAGTTTGCGTGGGGAATGGACCGTTTTTTGTGGGGAATTTCGGGAACAGCAAAAACTTCGGCAAACAAATTCTAAAACAAAAATTTTTAGACACTTTGCACTTGCACACTGTTGTCTGTACATATGTTTCTGCCGTACACTTTAGCGGGAAAACGGATCGCCAAAGTATCCGGAAACGGAATCCGTAAACGGACAAAAATCCGCACTATATCCACTTTTTGTCCTTTTTCAGATCGGGTTTCGGATGTTTTGCTGGCTGGGGAGCGGCGACAACACACACATACCTACATAGGTCTATAAACTTTTAGATCGCATAAAAGTACTCTTTCAAAATTATAAATCTTTAAGCGAAGATTCTCCCAATATTCAATTTTTTTTTTATAGAAAAAAGAGTCGATAGTTTCAAATCTCTACAATTCTTGCTACTACTACTTTTTTAATAGCTTCCCGTGGCGCCTTAACAAGGTTGTATCATTTGCGGTGCCAAGTAGGCCGCTGTCATCCAACCGTTCCACTTAATTTTGTAAAATATTCAGTGGATTATACATACAAAACCGCCTAAGACGCAGCATGAGAAAGCGAAGATTTTCACATATTCCAATATAGCCAATCGCCAATGGACAATAAACCTGGCGCCATACCATTACGTGCGGCAACCTAAAAGTTAATTTGGGTTTCTAATTCTCGCGGAAAATATGGTGAATGTAGGCACATGGTGACACTAAATAGCTACCCAGTAGAGAAAGTCGCAATAAGTGAAATATAGTTTTTGATTGGCAGCTGGGGAAGAAATTCAGTTGTATACACAGAGAAAAAACAAATTAATAAAATAGAGCAAAATTAATAAGATATCTAAATATATGGTTTTTCCTCAAAAACTCTGTAAGGATTTTCACATAAAATCAGTAAGCAGTATATGGAAATTCCTTTGTTTTTTCGTCTGTTTAACTCATTGGCCTAGAAACTTTTCATAGCAACAAACTATTTAGTTCCGAATTGTGAAGTGTGGTATAGGCTGTACCGAAACAGTGAAAAAAAATTGGCTGCTGCCTATAATTTCCTACAGTGTTCTTGGCTGCATTCAGTAGAGTCTTCTATTACATTTAGGCGCATGCATGTATAGGTATGCAGATTAGTATTTGCATATTTTAAATTAGACAGAAAAAGAGAAAAAATCTTAATACAATAATCTGAGCGAGCTACTTGAAATGTAATAACTACCAAAAAAATATGCGCAAAAAGTGCTCAAATATGTATGTATGTATGTACATGCAAACGTACACCGGCTCGTATTCAATGCACTTATAATCATAAAACCGGCTGTTAGCTAAGCTATGGGGCTAAGTGCTTTGCACAGGCGCATGCGCACAATTCTCTTCTAAGCAAACAACACCCATACTAAATATTTATTTATGTAGCAACTATGACTACAACTACAACTACAACAACTACTTACTTTTATTCTTACCAGCATGAATATGTTTTTTTTGTCGCGCTCTCGAATTTTGAAACCAAACTTGCGTTACACGCTTACTTAGACCGGTCACCGATGCGATGCGCTCCAAATCCTGCCCATCCGGATTGCTGTCGATCTGAAAGTTGGCTTGCAGCACCTGTAACTGTTCCTCGGTGAAGGTGGTACGCACACGTTTCGTTTTACTTTTGTGATAACCATCACCATCACAGCCATCTGATTTGTTGTTTGGGTGGGTGCATCGGTGGGGGCGGGGGAGAGATGATATTGTGTAGGTGTAGTAGAACGTAGCGCCAGTACGTTTTATAATCAAGGTAATCGATAGAGTTATCAACAGCGTCAGCGTCAATGCCGAAAAGTGTAGTGACCGAGTGCGGATTAACGATAAAAGAAAGAGAGAAGCAATAAAATAGTATTGTTAGTATGTAATGTTATGATTTGATTGCAAGTATTTAATAAAGGTGACTTAAACTTATTTCTAACTTATTTTCTGTCTAGCAGCGTTTGGATTTCATTGAAGTTTTTAGCAGTCGCGAAGTTTTGTGAAAGTCTGCTTTATTAGGCTAAATACTTACACAGCTGGTGGAGCCATATCGACGTAACAAGTTGTGACAGGTGGGGTGTCACAAACCCTATTGAAATTAAGCCCTTTTACTCCCAAGTACCACGACTTTTACTAAAATTTTTTTATTAAAGCCACTTAGAAACCGCTTTCAACTGTACTGATGTTAAAACAGGGGCTAAGAAAATTACAATGCTGTGGTTTATTATACCCCACCTCTCAGATGGCGGGTTAAGGAGCCCCGAATACGCTTACAAATAAAAGTCATTTTAAAGTTGATGGCAAAAAGATCGCTATTCAGATGGCAATCACCAGTTACTATAATTGAAAAAAAATTCTAACCCTCCCTTGCGTTTTTTTATTATTTATTTACTACACGGTTAAATATTTCGGTTATAATTTTAAACTTTTTGGACTACATACATGACCAAACTAAATTCAGTTTCAAATACAAACCTTCTAAGTTTAAAAAAAGAGGGCACATATGTTGGGTTTAGAATTTAAACAGTTCGGTTTAAATTTTAAACCCAAACATTTTCATTTTTAATTAAGAATAAAAAATAAAAAATCTTAAATTTCACGCTGCGTCTGGTGGGGATGCAAACATTTTATATTTCGGTTTAGATTTTAAACCAAATTTTCCATTTATGAAACCAAGAAACTAGAATTAAAACATTTTGGTTTAATTTTAAACACCGAACTTTTTGGACTAAAATTTAAACCAGAATATATTAAAAATTGCTTAAAACTATTGACTGGTTTAAAAAGTAGACCATAAAAGATTAAAAAAGGCAGTAGTCCCAGCGCGGTTTAAAAATTAAACCCAAATTTTTGACCGTGTATGTTATTAGTGGGTTTTAATACTCCGCTAAGATAACCATCGTCTTCGTTCCTTGTTTGGGGAACATAACTTCTGTATGAGGTTCAATGTCGCCACCGAAGTAAAGTATCTTGGTCTGCTTCTGAACAATAAACTTTTGTGGAGCACTTACATAAATTGACGTGGCCACGTCCACAGCTACGAATAGAAGCAAGCAGCTGGTAAGTTCTGGGGATGTAATGCAAAGACCCTCAGATGGATATTCTCTCAGTTAACTTTAAAAAACCGACGAAAGCACTGTAGATAATTCTCTTATCTCTTACTATCTTAGACTTCGCCTTGGAAAATTGAAAAGCGATGCAGTAATATACAGACGGCGGTTGAACCCCAGAAGGCAGACATCTATCACACCAGTTTAAAGCTAAGTATTTATATCTCTTGGGAAAATTGCCAAGCATTTTGTCATTACCATTAGTCTGTGTTCAGTTTCTACTCAGGTTACCAAATACGGACCACGAAATAAAGCAAGGTCACTACATTGAAACTCCAATCACTCGAAATAGTACCCGTATCTGGCATATTTTCATTTCTTACTAATTTTTATGTAAAAAAAGACCTCACATAATATTTTTATTGAGCTTTGTACCACGATTGTTTATTAGGAAAAATTGAAAAAGCAACAAAGTCTAAGCGGTAGAAGTTATAGCACTATTTCGGAGATCACCACAAGCCACAATAACATTGACAAATACCTCACATAATTTCCATGAAAATCTATTTTGGATGAACCGCAGGCAAACCAAACCCAATAGATCAAAAGAGAAAATAAAACTTGAAACGACTTTACGGTACGGAGTCCCTTCGCCAGCGAGCGAGCAGACTTGAAGGCAGGTCTTGACGTGTCTGAAAGGAGGCTAAGCAAAATTGCCAAACCCGGGGTAGTGAGCAGCCGCAAGTGACCGTAACCGTCAATGCTTAGCGCTATGACGCCAAGACCCTTCTGGCCTGGATGTGAATATGCCACACAGCGCGGTCAGTTATGGCTCTATTGACCGAGAATTTCTCAAAACCAAGTAGTCAACTTTTTTTTTACGAAATAATTGTTTGAAAAATAATTTCAACACATTCTAAGCACTAAGCACTAGAAATGCATTTTAGAGCCCTCAGAGAAAATAATCACCCGAAAGTAGCATTAAGCGTTTAAGCCCAAAATGATCACATAGCCATCAAACGTACAATCAAAATGACACCGAAACAAATGACATAAAGCCAACACTTTCAGACTTTTGTAGACCTCAATGTGGGCCTATTACAAGCAACTATACACAAATATGCTAAACGCTTGTGGCACAGGAAGATAAGCTGCGCTATTAAGTAGGATTGTACATACATATGTATGTGCATACATAAATGCATATGCATGTAAAAGTTTTGTATGGCCAGAAAGTGTACAAAACATGACCGAATGCCTACAAAGATGACATAAACTGTCCAGCACTTTGCACAGATGTAAGTCAGTGGCTGGCTCCAGCAAAAGTGTTTTTTTTTTTGTTCTTCTGATGAATGTTGCTTTTGTTTGTGCTTGTCTAAAAGCCATGCACTTGCATGCGATTTAGGGCTTAAAAGTGAATAGCGCGCAAACGCAAAGGTGCGTTAAGGTGGAGAGGAGGCACACATGCATACATAAATATAAACATATGTATGTGTGTACGTTGCCTTTTTGGCCAGAATACTTAAGCACTACCGAGCCCATGTTGCTTTTACAGTATTTAAGTGCAAAAGCCATGGCTAGTTGATGGGCTGCTGTTTCATAGAACATACAGAACTTATACACATGTACATATGTATGTATGTATGTACACATAAAAATGCATTTGAGTACTAGAAACTCTTTGTAGGTATGTACGTATGTATGCTTGTTTGTGACGTCACATTTAGCATGCGTTGTTTTGACACTGCTTTTCAGTCAACCGAAGAAATGTGACCAACTTACATAGTACACACGAGCGTTACTAGATATATAAATATTACGTATGGTACAAATGCTTTGCTCTAACTATGTACTTCTAGAATCTAGCTACATCCACATCTTTCTACATATGTTGGCCATGTACGGACATTACTCTCCTACATACATACATATGTACGCTACAGTCAAGCTCTCTGCATCCTAAATATTGATGTTAGCCTCTGATGTTGCTGTTCTGTTTGCATGTACAACATGGCTAAAATGTTCCAGTGTTTTTTATGCCACAACAAAAGCCACTGCCACCCACCAACCTAAACCCAATTACCAGCTCGTACATGTTTTCAGTCTGCTGCCAGTTTTTACCCATCCGGTGGCAGTTGCTATTCAAAGCATTCACATCCAATTCGTCACGGCTACCGTTTGCGATTTTTGAATTGTATCGTTTTCGTTTGATTTTTATGTGTTGAATTCTTGTGCGTATGTATGTATGTATAGCCACTTTTGCAAATAGATATATAGACATACATATGTACATTAGACTGCATCACCAAAAAAAGTTGTGGTTTTTCCGCCGGAATTACAAAATTTATTATTGGTGATTTCGTTAATTTCAAAAAATGTTGCACTACCCCGGTGCAAAATGTGTTTGGTGTTACACTCAACCATGTAGAATGGCATGTTTTTGCTTTTTTGTTTTGGCCTTGTCTAGCTCGCGCATTTCATTATATTGTCGTTTTAAGCAATCATCTGATTTTCAGGGCAACCATCTCCCCTGACAAAGCGCAGAGAATGTGCTATTTTTGTCTTTAAAGAGTGTGACATTTTAAGAAATAAACACAATAGGGGTATTCTCGAAGTCTTGCACGATGCACGGATTGCACGAAATGCAAAAATACTATTCCAAATTTCGAAGAGTACGAGAACACCCCATTGCAAAGAGGTAGCATGCATGGGGAGCAAGCAGCGAAATTATGTATCAAATACAATAACAAGAGACAGCAAAAAAAAATTAAGTGAGCGAGATGAGAGGAATGAGAGAAATATGTAGCAATTCCAACAACAAAACAACTAGCACAGGGTCGCTATTATCTTGCTATGCTATTTTGCAAAATATATACATGGGTTTCGACGTTGCATATTTTGCAGCGATAGGAAATGTTGTTTCCCATGAATTTTCTTGTTGTGTGTTTGCAATTTATGCAATCCGTGCAATCCGTGCTACGTGCAATGGCTTTGCAAGATTTGGAGAATACCCCTAAAATTTTAAAATCAATCACGAAAAGAGAAAGGTGCAATCAAAAATATTTCTGAAAAATATGAAGATTTACTTTACTTTTTGATAAAAATCCCCTCAGCTGACAAAACAAATTAAGTTTAAAAAATCTGCATAAAAATATTTAAAAAATTGTTCAACGGAATCGTAATAATGAGATTTTTATTGGCGTGTTTTAACTTTTTGCAAATATTGATTTACGACAACTTGAATAACTGGGACAAAACTATTACGATTTAGACTTATGAAGCGTGTGCAAAAAAACTCATTCACGTCAAAATGTTTTTTTTTCAAATACCTTGTAATGACACTCGTTCATCCCACCTTGCTCTTTAATCCTTTGAATGAGTTATTAGAAAAGGAATAAAAAAGGTGGAAAATATCTTTCCAATATTTAATACCTCACAATTCTAAATCGGAATAGTTTTGGTATATATACCAATCTTTGAAAAAAGTTTAAAAACAGCATCAAAAAAATCATTATTACGATTCCGTTGAAAATTTTTTAACATTTTTTAAAAATATTTTTATGCAAATTCTTTAAGCTTAAACAGTTTTGTCATTTGATGGGATTTTTTTTTTTTTAATCTTTAAGAAACTATTTATCTATTCACAAAAAACTCAAATTTTGGAGGTATTTTCAAATCGGTCCAGCTCGCGTAAATCTTAATAATTTTCCGAAATATTTTGGTGGAAGCCTTAAATTGTAGTAGATTTTATAATTCCAATGGAAACACAGTACCGATTTTTTTTTTGTATGGGGCGTGATGCAGCCTAATGCGCATATGATTGTGCCGATGGACTCTACTCTGTGCGAACCTTTGTCTTTTCTTAAACTAAGTCCGTCTCAGTAATCGATAGATTTTGCCGGGACTAGAATCATGGTTGTTCTCAGCATTGGGCATGCTTGCAATGTTTGGGACATACATATGTACTTACGATTAGAGAACCAAACATCGACTTGGACCTCTATACTGTTGCAGCCATGATAAGCACACGTAAGGAATGCAAGGAAAGCTCAATTTCGAAAAGGTGCAATCACAACAGAAGGCCAGCTTATTCGCCGCTCGACTCCCATGCGTGATGTCAACAAGCCGACATATGCGGTACCGCCGCTGAGTCTAAGAAAATGTCTTGAATCTGAGAGACCAACCCTTCATAGAAAACTAGACAAGTTAAATTCTTTACCTATAGAAGGACGGACAGGGATCCTTTCACCCATATTTTTAATAAAAGTTCATAATATTTAATTTAAAAGCAATCTTATCTTATTTTGTTGATTCTTTTCAAATTTAAATAAATACTGCAACTAGCTAAAAAGACGGTTAGGGGTCATTTGACTCTAATGGCAAACATTTATGTACAATGGCGGTCAAATATGGATGAATGGTGTTTCGTTTTTAATATTTACAATATTCATGCTTTAACAAAAACGATATAAATTACACTTTCAAACTTTATACAGAATTTAGAAAAATTCCACAAATTTTTATCTAAATTTCGAGCTTTTTAAATGGAATTTTTTTTTAGTTTTTTTCATATAAATAGCGAAATTTAGGAAAACTGACGTTGCCTTTTTAATTTGTATTTTTTTTTGCAAACGGTCTTGCGCATGTTCTTCCATAAGAAATTCCGATCTATATGGAAAAAAGTGCAAAACGCAGTCAACAAAAGAAAAGAAAAGTTATTAAAAACCAATGCGATTTTTTTAGCCGCTCAAAACTTGCACTTTTTTTACTACAATTTTATAAGCTTTTTAACTGCATACCCAAAAAATTTCTAAACATTCTGGTTAAAAAGCTCGAAATTTAGATAAAAATTTGTGGAATTTTTCTAAGTTCTGTATAAAGTTTGAAAGTGTGATTTATACAGTTTTTGTTAAAGCATGAACCATGTTTAAAAAAAAAAAAATAAAATAAAAATTTTGCTTGGAAAACATTGTAAATATTAAAAACGAAACACCATTCATCCATTTGTGACCGCCACTGTATACTAAGTTTTGTTTATTAATTAAATAAGAAAATAAAATTAAAATTTAAATTTTATGTTCTTTTTAGAAGTAATCAACATTTTTTAATTAAAAATTATAACTTCAAGGCAAGCCGATGATACAGGCTATCTAGTGTTAATGCGCAGATTTTAATAATCGAGCTTTTTTTTACTAAAAAAGTAATATAAAAATGAAAATACATTTGTTTAAATGAATGAACCCTTTTAGATTAAAATTATAAGTTTTTGTTTGTTTGTCAAATGACCCCTGTCCTCCTTTCAAGTTATGTAGATTTTTCAGTCTTCCTAGAGTTAAACTACATTACAAGTATCTTCCATGACCTCGTAGCAGCCAACCCCCCCCCCCCCCAAAAAAAAACAAAAACCACTTACCGTCACTTGATGTGGTGCCACCCTCGACCGTTTCCAGGTAATGCGCCTTACACAGCACCCGATCATCGATCAGAGCAAATTGTTCGCCGGTGGAGAGTTGTCGTCCGCATTGATCGCACGCGAAACACGCCAAATGGAAGACGAGATCGCGGGCGCGTCGTACCCAATCCGAGGCGGATATGCCACGACAGCATTTTGAACATTTCGCGCCGAAGTGTCTAAAGAGGAGGAAAAGAAATTAGATATAACATTTGTAAGAAGAGGTGGAAAAAATTTATGGTTAAGAAAAAAATATCAAAAAGATTAAGTGCAGCCTACACTAAGGCGCTATCATCAGGATTATCTGCAATGTACGCGCATAAGTGTGTTTGGTTAAGAATCATAAGCAGTTACACACTATATATGTATGTATGAATGTATATAATGCCTAAGTGGATATAGAAGACTATGTGCATGTGCGCCTGTGGGTATTTGCGTTTGTATGTTTTTGCATGTGTGATGGCGTGTTAGTGAATTTGAAAAAGCGTCAAATCATGTCACAGAATTCAAATCAGGGCGACGCGGCGCGGTGGACGTGCAAAGTGCGCGCGCACTTGTCGCCGGAAGTGGGTGAAGGAGCGGTGTTAGGTGTGCATAGATATGTATGTTTTCACTGTGGACTTTACACTCATAGCATAAAAATCCCCCTACGCTACATAGTACACATCTAACTACATACTTTATTGATTTCTGCCTTCAACAGTGTGTTTGTTTTTGGCCTTTGTACGCCTCGTCACACTTGACACTTTTCGAAATGAGTTTGCATTTTATAATGTGGCGATCTCAATCGATCGGATGGTATACTACGCCGGTAGATATATGTATGTACATACATATTTATACCTAAAGGTAAGCGGCGTAGTCATTCGCATTGGCGACATGTGCATCAACCAACGAATCTGATGTGTATCTTAGAGATATACATATGTACATAAAATGAAAACGTAAAACGAAAAATAACAATATTTATATCGCTGTGTTATTCTTAGAGTTGAACGCTTATTTAGTGTGGCTGGCACGTTTGTGTTTCCACAACAACGTAACATCGGCGGATATCAGCAGTAAGTCATTGCGACAACAACACAGCCAACTTAAAATTCTTAACTTGAAAAATAAATATTTTTACAACAGCATCAGTCATTTTCATAACTTCTCTTTCGGTGCTCGTAACAACAACAACAAGTATGTGAATGCTTTAAAAGTTGCTTTGGCCCTGTAGACATTTCTGCTGCTATCCATATGCATACGTACATACCTATGTATGTATGTATGTACACTTGTGGTCAGCTGATTAAGTCAAGTGACATTTTGTCTAGTTTTGGGTATTTCTATTTTGTTTATTTAATTTTTATTTTTTTTAACCGACTACACAGAAAGGAGAAAGGTTATCAATTCGTCGGAATAGTTTTTATTTTTTATGTATGTTACCGCATAACTTGACTTGACACGCGATAACCGATTTTCGAAAATTCTTTTTTTAAATGAAAGATGTTACCTCACAGGTGGTCCCATATTAATTTGGTAATTTTTTTTTTTTGTTTTTTTATAAAATTCTAGCACTTACCTAACCTGCCCCACATAAATCCACATTTCAAACTTCGTACAAAAATTATGAAAATTCAACAAATTTTAACATTTGCACCCGATTATTTTGGAATTTTTTATTTCGAGTTTTTAGAAAAATTTTGGGTATGCAGTTTTTAGCTCATTAAATTTTAGTAGGGTAAAGTGCAAATTTCAAGGCGCAAGAAAATCGCTTAAATTTTTAATAATTTTTTTCGCTGACGGTGTTATGCATTTTCTTCCATATAAATATATGCTCGACATTTTCGTTTGTATGGAAGAAAATGCCTAGTACAACCAGCAAAAAAAAAGTATTAAAAATCAACGCGATTTTCAAGTGCCTAGAAATTTGCACTTTAACGTGCTAAAATTTAATTAGCTACAAAACGGCATTCTAAAAATTCTAAATAAAAAGTTTAAAATTTTTTTTTTGGTGCAAATGTTAAAGTTTGTTGAATTTTCATAATTTTTGTACGAGGTTTGAAATGTGGGACAGGTTAGGTAAAGTGCTAAAACTTTTATAATATCTAATATATAAACACTAAATAAACAAAAGAAAAATAGCCAAAACTAGTCAACTAGGGCCACTTGACTTAATCAGCTGACCGCAAGTGTATGTACAAATTGTAACCAACTGGCCCATTGGGGACATTGCTGCTGTAAAGTCATCAACAGCGGAGACATCGGCAGCAGACTTTGGGGACACCTTACGCGCGACGCGATTGTACCAACTCATGCCACTCAATGGAATTGAAAATTCAAAGTGACAGTAGGATAGATAGTGTGTGAAAAAAACATGAAAAATAAAGTTAAGTAAACACGCTTAAATTACAAATAAGAGAATAAAATGCAGGCAAATCAAGTGAAGTGTTAAATCGAAGCGAAAATCTATTTTATACACATTTCTAACATTGTTTATATATTTCGTATTTTTTTTTTTTATTCGCACCCAATTATTTAAAAGTACACATAGATACCAAATTTTGCCCCATATTATGTTTTCTCTGCACTTTTTCATTATCTATTTTATGTCTTTCTTTGCGTTTTATTTATCTTTAAGCTTAAAGTGTTGAATCAAATGCTCCAAGCAGCTTTATATACAAGAAAAGCTTAGAAAACATTTTCATTTCGAATGTTTTGCTTCAATTTTACGCTAGGAAGTGTGGGAAAATATTTTTTCGACACCTGAGCATATTTATGTTTTGTGTTGTTTTTTGTTATTTTTTTCGGTGGCATAAATACAAATGCATACATACAATTTGGTGTAAGAGTGATCGTACGCGTAAATTTTTCAAGTCAGTTACGAAAATATGCTGGCCGTATTGAAAAACTAGGCAAATTATACATACATATTTATGTAACTAGTAGGTTGGTTGACGAAGTCACCGAGTTTTTTTTTAAATATCGGA
>NW_023461248.1:0-2919 GCF_013731165.1 Rhagoletis pomonella
CAATGAAATTTCATGTGCGGCGTGGGCACACAGAGAGAGTATTCGCCCAACCAAACTGAGCTACCCGGTTCGAATCTCAGCTGGCGCAAATTTTTATTTTTATTTTTTAAAAGTGACTAGTCGCTTTTTATACCCTTTCGGGTATAAAGGTGAACAATTAGTCTCTTCATAGGATATGATCGAACAAATGCGAGCAGTTCATTCCATATAAAGAGATCAAAAGTGGTATTAGTAGCATGTTCCTTTGCGATTGCTCCCGGAGTCATCCCGGATTAGTCCCATTTTTTGCAGGGTATGTACATATGTATGTATGTATGTGTTGTCACTGCTTTGCATGCTTTGTATACATATGCTTTCTTAATTACATATGAAAAAGCATCCGCGACGCGAAAAACGCCATCCGTGCAGTGGAAATGCTTCATTTTAATACGGGCGTATTTGATTTGAATATTTCCATTATACGTAGTGTATGTATAATGAAAATATCCATTTTGTTAAGACTTTTCACTTGATTTAAAAACGAACATTTTTAAACGGTAATCAAATAAAATTTTTTTATTCTTACAACGCGTTTTTTTCTCAGTATACATTTTATATAACAAAAGGCCAGCAGAACTCTTGCCATCGAAAACGGATCTCGTCCAGAGAAGCGTCCTTTTTAGGGTGAATGTTGAATGTGATTAATAGATTGGCGAGTCATTAATATCTACATCTTCTTCAATTTCCATTTTATATTGCATATTATTTATTTTATGTACACACCAAGGTCTTTCCCTTCAGCTCTACAATAAAAATTCAATCAATTTTACAGGAGGTGGGTCTATAAAAGGAAGAATAGAAGCTGAACTCCCAGTTCCTCGCAGGTGGAACTATTTGAGATATGCCACGCATATTTAATGCTTACTTGTCCTAAGTATAAGTAAGCTCGCTTCCTAGATCATTTTTAAATATCCCTTTTTAAAGTAAGCACTCGAAAAATTTTATCCTCACAAAATTATGTGGAATTTCAAAATAAACTATTTTATACATTTCAAAAGATTTATAAAAATATAAAGCTATGCTTGACCACAGATATATTCAAAAACTGCTCGTCAATCAGATTGGCTTTTTATATATGCGCACATTTGGAAAAATTTATTCAAATTACTCACGACAAAATCAAAATTTTTTCTTACAAATTTATTTTTTCGCATTGTTCCTACTTTAAGCTCGTGTCATGATTGCAAATGTGCATTTTTATGAAAAAGTCGTTTTGGTTTGGGTTAGCTGGATATTTTTCTATGTACCTGCGTAATTACTTTAGAATTCGCTAACCCGTTTTTACTACTTTTGGCCGCTGTAGTGCCATTGTGCGCCATAGCAGAGAAACTGTCATGCCTTGTCAAACGTTTTTTTTCGACATGGCCGGAAGTAACGGACGGACACAAATTAAAAAAAAAAAAAAACGGTTACAAAAAAAGCTGAAAAGAACGTTAAAATTTTAAATTTAAAATAAACTCAAAATATACAAAAATAAAATCCAAACTAAAAATTGAAATAAAAGGAAATGAACAACAAAAAAACTATGGCCGAATATAGACGAGCCACTGGTAGAAGTGTGACCCCTGGTGCTGACCCACCCTCAGCCGTGGTTATCGGCGCACCCTATTCCCGATAACCCCATTATAAAAACTTAATGTGCCTTCTTAATTAATGAGCGAAGTCAGCATTCCCATTTTTATAACAATTTATTCCAACTTCATTTCTTAAAGCTAATTCCTAAAACTAATTATTTTAAATGTAAGTAATTTTATAATTTCTTAAAAACTAATTCCTAACATATAACCAATCTAAGGCTAATCCCTAACATCTAACAAAAAGGTAAGTATGCTTAATAGTAGGTGTCTTCTTAAGTCTAGGGTAGGTATAAGTAAGTACAATTAAGGTGAGTAACTCAGTATATATCATTAAGGTAAGTGTTCACCCTAAGGTTAAATATAAGTTGTCACCAAATACTTTGTGCACCTACCTAATGTACCAACTAAATGCACTTATCGTGCGCAACAACAATACAACGGGCCAAACCAAATAAACAAACGACAGCACAAAAAGGAGATGACAAAAAAAAATCCAAGCAACCGGCTGGCTTACTGAAAACGGCGGGGTTGCTTGAAGGGGGAACAACAGGGCAATATTTGTGTTTTTATACCCGAGCGCACTTGTGCACAAGGGTATATTAATTTTGTTCACATAACGGTTGTTTGTAACAGCCAAAACGAATCGATATAGATATAGACAAATGTATACATAAATTCTCAGAATGAATAGAGAAATCGATTAAGCCATGTCTGTCTGTCCGTCCGTCCGTGTACACGATAACTCGAGCAAAAATTGAGATATCTCAACGAAATTTGGTATGTAGGTTTCCGTTAGGTTGGTTAGGTTTCCAAGGTAGGTTGGCATTGAAAATGGGCGAAATCGGACTGTAACCACGCCCACTTCCCATAAAACGGTAATTTAAAGAAATACGAAAACTGCGATATTTTAGTAACTACTGAAGATAATGCACTCAAAACTGATATTTACAATAATTTTCAGACGAAAAATAAGAATATTATAAATTTTTGGAAAATGGGCGTAGACACGCCCACTTATGGTTACATGTGTATATCTTGGTAACCGCTGCAGGAAAATGGGCGTAGACACGCCCACTTATGGTTACAAGTGTATATCTTGGTAACCGCTGCACCAATTACTTCCACACTTGGCACAGTTGTTGGCCTTGGTGCAGCATACTAAATGGTCGAAAATGGGCAAAATGGGACAATAACCACGCCCACTTCCCATATAACAGTCATTTTCGGAAATACGAAAACTGCGATATTTTAGTAACTACTGAAGATAATGCACTCAAAATTGATATTTACAATAATTTTCAGA
>NW_023461248.1:3019-4357 GCF_013731165.1 Rhagoletis pomonella
GAAAAGCAGGGGGTTAATGCAACTCCGGTATCCGAGACCGAACCCAATACACCAAAGACCACAGGGGACCCAACTCTAGTGACCCTCTTAACCCAAATGGACATGCATGCGAGGAACCTGTTGAAAATGTACCAACAGCAATTGCACCATAGGGACCGGAGCATTCGAACTCCAACCATGGGGCCGTCTACGCTGCCCTCATCCTCAATACCAACCACTGTTCAACCAACCACATCACGTGCGGTACGATTCATCCGCACCATCGATCTGCCACGGCGCAGTCTACTCTTAACATCCACCGAAACCACCCCGACAGAAACCGTTCGGGTTCCGGGAAGCCCGTCTGAGACGACTGACGAGAAGGGTAAAGACGGACTGAGAGAAGGGTAAAGCATTTTAAACTCTCCATATATGTGCGTTTCAGAGAATCTGATTATTTCAGTTTTCTCTTGCGGGTTAAAGAACTCTCGCCGGACTCAAAAATTAAGATAAGATTTTTGTACTGAATATTTGTAGTTAACTACCGATTCCAAGTAATTAATCAAAACCACTTTAAGGATCGATTAATTTCGGGTTCAAAAAATAAGCACTGTACGATAGTTAATAAAGATATGGTTAATATGTTGTCCGTAAAAGAAAATGTTTACTATGGCGTTGATATCTACTGTCGTATCTGAATATCCACAGGAGAATGTAGGAGTAGGAGAGGTGCACCTCATGACTTGATACTACGCCTTAAAGAAGAATCTTGCTGTACAAGTCAAGTCAGAGTCCTGCACTGAATGAATAAAACACGACGTTGAGCTGCTTGCAAGAAACTAAGTGTGAAGCAAGCGAAATAATCACGGAGAGTAAGCAAGTGTGGATGGCGCTCACTTATTGTTGTAATGAAGAAGAGAGCGCCGGCTTGTGAGCTAGTGAGCTTGTGTTGAGCAAGTATTCACAAGTGTTTGGCTTATGAGCTCTAACTCATATTGCTCACTGGCTTCGTTTCGCTTACAATTATGAATCTGAAAGGCTTGTGAATAAACGCAAAAGCTCATTTGCTCGCAAGCCACGTACGCCATTTGAGCAGTTGCGCTGTGAAACAAACGCTAGAAAAGAAAGTTGTATGGAAATTAAGTGCAAGGAACTTTATTTTAGCAAATAAGAGTTTAAAAATTGTTTGATTATAAAGCCCTAGGTATAATTCTGAAACATTTTTAATACAAATGAATTATGTTGTTCAAATTTAAACTCTTTGACCTAAGTGGACAGCACAAATGTAAAGTCAGGTACTAGTGACAAACTCAGCATCGGTATAAAAAGTAATCGTAATATATTTACTATTCTATGAAT
>NW_023461248.1:4457-5524 GCF_013731165.1 Rhagoletis pomonella
CCTATGTATTTAAACGCCGCCAATTCAAAATTATTGCAGCGTTCGCAGTAACAATAAATATGTAAGGTCAGACCCCAACAAGGGGATTGCTTTACGCATGGCCAGCTATGTATACGTACTGAGTAGAGCATGATCTTGCCAAAATACCAAAGTTAAAGTTAAATACCAGTGCATGTGGTTTTTAGAATAAAGAAATATGCAGATTTTTTAGACCACGGAGCATGCCCAATTTCGGGGATTATTACTAGTTTCCTTTATTATAAAAAAAAAACAATTTTTAATGGCGCTCAAATATAGACGAAAAATAATAAACCTCAAAGTTAGTATTTTGTTTTTTTCAAATGAAATTAATGTAATTAAAAACTTAACTTAAAAATACATTGGGAATTCCTAGAAATAAAAGTATTTACATTTTTGGGGTAAAATTAAAAAAAAAACTTGTGTAAAAAGGTCCAGGAATATAGTCGTGAAATAGATTATTATATTTTATAGGTTTCAGTCTTTTGTAATGGCTAACAAGTATAATTAATTATTTTTCTCTATGACGAGGTGGTTTATTTCGTGAGAATCAACAATTTTTTTTTTAATTTGTTTTCGAAAACTTATGTATATCTCAACATAATATATTTAGTAAGGTGCTACACATCGGGTTTTTTGCAAGAATTGAAATTTTATTGCAAATTTCGATAGAATACCTATTCAGGTATAATATTTGTACAGCAAGATTTTTGTTTAAGGCGACAAACCCCTAGAAATGGGCGTGGAGGACTAAAGTTAGCAAAACGCAGATTTTCTTGCGGATTTCGGCAGAATATCACTTCGTTAATAACATTTGTTCCACAACTTTTTCAATCAAAGAATACTCTGGAAATGGGCTTGGTTATAGTAAAACCAAAATTCAAAAATTTAGACTTTATTGTGGATTTCGCCAGAATATCTATATGGATTAAAAAAGTAGTGGAACAAATATTGTTAACGAAGTGATATTCTGCCGAAATCCGCAATAAAATCAGCATTTTGCTAGCTTTAGTCCTACAATTGCCACGCCCATTTCTAGAGGTTTGTCG
>NW_023461248.1:5624-6705 GCF_013731165.1 Rhagoletis pomonella
TAAAAAATTTTAAATAATGAAAATCAATAATTATATCATTCTATCTTGAAGTGACAAGAATTACTGACATTTGAGTAAAAACATTGTTGGAATCTATTAAATTTTGACAAAGTTATGAGCATTTTAAAAAAACATTCTCAACGTCAATTCGAGTAATCGATTTTTGCCTGAAAAACAAAATCGCGTCTAATTCGGCCGAAAAATTTTTCCGAGAGAAAAGAAAAAATACGTGTCTCATTATTTGGACCAACAAACAATGTATTTGAGTTTGGTCGAAATTAAAAATCATGCTCGTACCTGACCGGTTGTCTGGAAATGAAAAGCATCCATATAGATATTCTGGCGAAATCCACAATAAAGTCCAAATTTTTTTGGTTTTACTATAACCAAGCCCATTTCCTGAATATTCTTTGATTGAAAAAGTTGTGGAACAAATGTTATTAACGAAGTGATATTCTGCCGAAATCCGCAAGAAAATCTACGTTTTACTAACTTTAGTCCTCCACGCCCATTTCTAGGGGTTTGTCGCCTTAAAGAAAAATCTTGCTGTACAAATATTATACCTGGATAGGTATTCTATCGAAATCTGCAATAAAATTTAAATTCTTGCAAAAAACCCGATGTTTAACACCTTACTAAATATATTATGTTGAGATATACATAAGTGTTCGAAAACATATTAGAAAAAAATTTTGATTCTCACGAAATAAACCACCTCGTCATAGAGAAAAATAATTAATTATACTTGTTAGCCATTACAAAAGACTGAAACCTAGTTTTATAAAATATAATAATCTATTTCACGACTATATTACTGGAATAAAGTGTGACCTTTTTACACAAGTTTTTTTTTTTTTTTTTTTTTTTACCCCAAAAATGTTAATTCTTTTTTTTCTAGGAAATCCCAATGTATTTTTAAGTTAAGTTTTTAATTACATTAATTTCGTTTGAAAAAAAATACTAACTTTGAGGTTTATTATTTTTCGTCTATATTTGAGCGCCATTAAAAATTTTTTGTTTTTTATAATAAAGGAAACTAGTAATAATCCCCGAAATTGGGCATGCTCCGTGGTCTAAAAAA
>NW_023461248.1:6805-7950 GCF_013731165.1 Rhagoletis pomonella
CCTATGTATTTAAACGCCGCCAATTCAAAATTATTGCAGCGTTCGCAATAACAATAAATATGTAAGGTCAGACCCCAACAAGGGGATGGCTTTACGCATGGCCAGCTATGTATACGTACTGAGTAGAGCATGATCTTGCCAAAATACCAAAGTTAAAGTTAAATACCATTGCATGTGGTTTTTAGAATAAAGAAATATGCAGATTTTTTTAGACCACGGAGCATGCCCAATTTCGGGGATTATTACTAGTTTCCTTTATTATAAAAAACAAACAATTTTTAATGGCGCTCAAATATAGACGAAAAATAATAAACCTCAAAGTTAGTATTTTTTTTTCAAACGAAATCAATGTAATTAAAACCTTAACTTAAAAGTACATTGGGAATTCCTAGAAATAAAAGAATTAACATTTTTGGGGTAAAATAAAAAAAAAAAACTTGTGTAAAAAGGTCACACTTTATTCCAGGAATATAGTCGTGAAATAGATTATTATATTTTATAAAACTAGGTTTCAGCCTTTTGTAATGGCTAACAAGTATAATTAATTATTTTTCTCTATGACGAGGTGGTTTATTTCTTGAGAATCAACAATTTTTTTAATATGTTTTCGAAAACTTATGTATATCTCAACATAATATATTTAGTAAGGTGCTAAACATCGGGTTTTTTGCAAGAAGTTAAATTTTATTGCAGATTTCGATAGAATACCTATCCAGGTATAATATTTGTACAGCAAGATTTTTCTTTAAAGCGACAAACCCCTAGAAATGGGCGTGGAGGACTAAAGTTGCCAAAACGCAGATTTTCTTGCGTATTTCGGCAGAATATCACTTCGTTAATAACATTTGTTCCACAACTTTTTGAATCAAAGAATATTCTGGAAATGGGTTTGGTTATAGTAAAACCAAAATTCAAAAATTTAGACTTTATTGTGGATTTCGCCAGAATATCTATATGGATTAAAAAAGTAGTGGAACAAGTATTGTTAACGAAGTGATATTCTGCCGAAATCCGCAATAAAATCAGCATTTTGCTAGCTTTAGTCCTACAATTGCCACGCCCATTTCTAGAGGTTTGTCGCCTTAAAGAAGAATCTTGCTGTACAAGTCAAGTCAGAGTCCTGCACTGAATGAATAAAACACAAC
>NW_023461248.1:8050-9607 GCF_013731165.1 Rhagoletis pomonella
CTAGCTTTAGTCCTACAATTGCCACGCCCATTTCTAGAGGTTTGTCGCCTTAAAGGAGAATCTTGCTGTACAAATCAGAGTCCTGTACTGAATGATTAAAACACAACGTTGAGCTGCTTGCGAGAAACTAAGTGTGAAGCAAGCGAAATAATCACGGAGAGTAAGCAAGTGTGGATGGCGCTCACTTATTGTTATGAAGAAGAGAGCGCCGGCTTGTGAGCTAGTGAGCTTGTGTTGAGCAACTATTCACAAGTGTTTGGCTTACGAGCTCCAACTCATATTGCTCACTGGCTTCGTTTCGCTTACAATTATGAATCTGAAAGGCTTGTGAATAAACGCAAGAGCTCATTTGCTCGCAAGCCACTTACACCACTTGAGCAGTTGCGCTGTGAAGCAAACGCTAGAAAAGAAAGTTGTATGTAAATTAAGTGCAAGGAACTTTTAGCCACTTGAAACTAGCACATTGTTACACTAAAATTTAATGGGCTATAAAACTGCACTATCAAAAAACACTTCAGAGAAAAAAAATTAAATTTTTGGGTGAATTTTTTTCTTTAAGGGTTGTATAATATCTTAAGCTTAGTTTTATATGGTATTTGTTAGGGAATGAACTGTATTTTCATTGAAAAATCTTAAATAATGCTACGGTCTTGGTTTTAAACTCCGTATACTTCATTAAATGTTCATGTTTATTCAAGGATTTAAATATTTATGTAAGTTAACAAAAAGATGTAACTACATCACTAATTATGTTCGCTTAAGTACCTCGATGCGTTCTTCGCTTTCGTCCCTGTTTTTGTTTCATATCGAGCAATGCATTGCTACGTTCGTGCGAATTAGATAGCGATACAGCGGTAGATCTGCAAAACACAAATGTTGCTTCTGTCTCTGTATAGTGTAAATTTATTTTCAATTTTGTATATTTTTAAAAAGCTGGAAAACTTAAAAAAGAAGTCCTGGCAGACGGACTGAGAGAAGGGTAAAGTATTTTAAACTCCATATATATGCGTTTCAGAGAATCTGATTATTTCAGTTTTCTCTTGCGGGTTAGAGAACTCTCGCCGGACTCAAAAAATAAGGTAAGATTTTTGTACTGAATATTTGTAGTTAACTACCGATTCTAAGTAATTAATCAAAACCACTTCAAGGATCGATTAATTTCGGGTTCAAAAAATAAGCACTGTAAGATAGTTAATAAAGATATGGTTAATATGTTGTCCGTAAAAGAAAATGTTTACTATGCCGTTGATATCTACTGTCGTATCTGAATATCCACAGGAGAATGTAGGAGTAGGAGAGTTGCACCTAATGACTTGATACTAGAAGTCGGAGCAATTGCTATGTTAGTCCGCAACCTAAATATATATATATATGAAGGGTTAGTTAATGGTCTCGCCTAATAGTTAAAGAACTACAATATAATTGTTTGGATGGTGCAATAAAAATATAAACATATAAAGGGTTAGTTAATGGACATTTGATTCACAAGGGAAATGAATTTTACTGCCCCATATAAATTTACAGCCCAGCGACCCAAACTATCCCTATGTATTTAAA
>NW_023461248.1:9707-14130 GCF_013731165.1 Rhagoletis pomonella
CTGTACAAGTCAAGTCAGAGTCCTGCACTGAATGAATAAAACACAACTTTGAGCTGCTTGCGAGAAACTAAGTGTGAAGCAAGCGAAATAATCACGGAGAGTAAGCAAGTGTGGATGGCGCTCACTTATTGTTGTTATGAAGAAGAGAGCGCCGGCTTGTGAGCTAGTGAGCTTGTGTTGAGCAAGTATTCACAAGTGTTTGGCTTATGAACTCCAACTCATATTGCTCACTGGCTTCGTTTCGCTTACAATTATGAATCTGAAAGGCTTGTGAATAAACACAAGAGCTCATTTACTCGCAAGTCACTTACGCCATTTGAGCAGTCGCGCTGTGAAGCAAACGCTAGAAAAGAAAGTTGTATGGAAATTAAGTGCAAAGAACTTTATTTTAGCAAATAAGAGTTTAAAAATTGTTTGATTATAAAGCCCTAGGTATAAATCTGAAACATTTTTAATACAAATGAATTACGTTTTTCAAATTTAAACTCTTTGACCTAAGTGGACAGCACGACTGTAAAATCAGGTACTAATTGTTCGTATCGTAGTTTTTCTGCTAATTTTGTATGTATGCATGTATTTAGGACGGTTTTACTTTCTTATTTTGTAATTACAGTTTTTATGTTTCAACTGAAATTGTGGCGGGAGTGACCAACTGAGCATCGGTATAAAAAGTAATCGTAATATATTTACTATTCTTCTTCTTCTTCTTAATTGGCGCTGTAACCGCCTAAGCGATTTTGGCCGAGTCCAAAACAGCACGCCAGTCATTTCTCTTCTGTGCTAACTGACGCCAATTGAAAATGCCAAGTGAAGCCAAGTCCTTCTCCACCTGGTCTTTCCAACGCAGAGGAGGCCTTCCTCTTCCTCTGTTACCAGCATCGCGGCCCGCGTTGAATATTTTCAGAGCAGGAGCGTTTCTGTCCATCCGAACGACATGGCCAAGCCAGCGGAGCCGCTGAATTTTAATTCGCTGCACTATGTCTATATCGTTGTAAAGCTCATACAGCTCATCGTTAAATCGTCTGCGATATTCGCCATCACCAACGCGTAAAGGTCCGTAAATCTTTCGCAGAATCTTTCTCTCGAAAACTCCAAGAGCCGCCTCATCAGATGCTTTCATTGTCCATGCCTCCGCGCCATACACCAGCACAGGCATGATGAGAGACTTATAGAGTGTGATCTTTGTACGACGAGAGAGGACTTTACTTCTCAATTGCCTACTCAGCCCAAAGTAGCACTTGTTGGCAAGAGTGATTCTCCGTTGGATTTCAAGGCTGACATTATTATTGGTGTTAATGCTGGTTCCCAAATAAACGAAGTCGTCTACTTTTTCAAACTTGTAACTGTCAACAGTGACGTGGGTGCCAAGACGCGTATGCTCTGACTGTTTGTGTGATGACAGGAGATACTTCGTTTTGTCCTCGTTCACCACCAGACCCATTCGCTTTGCTTCTCTATCCAATCCCGAGAAGGCAGAACAGACGTAGCCCTTGTTTTTACCGATAATATCGATGTCGTCGGCATACGCCAGCAATTGTACGCTCTTATAAAGTATTGTGCCTGAGCGGTTCAGTTCTGCGGCTCTTATTATCTTCTCCAACATAAGATTAAAGAAATCACACGAAAGGGAGTCTTGTCTGAAACCTCGTTTGGTATCAAACGGCTCGGAGAGGTCCTTCCCTATTCTGACGGAGCTGGTGGTATTGCTCAACGTCATTTTACACAGCCGTATTGGTTTCGCGGGGATACCAAATTCAGACATCGCGGCATAAAGGCAACTTCTCTTCGTGCTGTCGAAAGCGGCTTTGAAATCGACAAATAGATGGTGTGTGTCGATCCTATTCTCGCGGGTCTTTTCTAAGATTTCGCGTATTGTGAATACCTGATCTATGGTGGATTTTCCAGGCCTAAAGCCACACTGATAAGGTCCAATCAGCTCGTTGACGGTGGGCTTCAGTCTTTCGCACAATACGCTCGATAAGACCTTGTAACCTAAGAAGGCTAATTCCGCGGTAGTTGGCGCTTATGGCGGGGTCGCCTTTCTTGTGGATTGGGCAGAGCGCACTTAAATTCCAGTCGTCGGGCATGCGTTCATCTGACCATATTCTGCATACGAGCTGATGCATGCACCTCATCAGCTCCTCGCCGCCGTACTTGAATAGCTCGGCTGGCAGGCCGTCAGCTCCAGCAGCTTTGTTGTTTTTCAGCCGCGTAATCGCTATACGTACCTCGTCATAGTCAGGCGGTGGGACAGCTACTCCATCATCATCGACTGGGGACTCGGGTTCGTCTTCCTCACTACTTTCAGCGCTGCTACCATTCAGTAGGTTATAAAAGTGTTCCCTCCACAATTTAAGTATATTCTGGACATCGGTCACTAGGTCGCCATTGTTGTTCTTACAGGAGTTCGCCCCGGTCTTTAAACCTTCCGTAAGTCGCCTAACCCTCTGGTAGAATTTTCGGGCGTTCTTCCTGTCGGCCAGCATCTCAAGCTCTTCGCACTCACGTATTTCGGCCTCTCTCTTCTTATTGCGGCAAATACGTCTCGCTTCCTTCTTCAGTTCCCTATAACGGTCCCACATGGCTCGCGTTGCGCCCGATCGCAGCGTGGCCCTGTAAGCGGCATCTTTTTTCTCTGCGGCTTCTTGACATTCCTCATCGTACCAGTTGTTCTTTCGGGCTCGCTGAAATCCAACTACTTCTTCGGCGGCGGTACTTAATGATCGGGAAATGTGGTTCCACTGCTCGCGTACGTTGGATTGCTGAAGAGTGCTCTCAGAGAGCAGGTGTGTGAGTCGAGTGGCGAATAAATTGGCCGTCTGTTGTGATTGCAGCTTTTCGACGTTAAGCTTTCCTTGCATTGTTGGGCGCACATTTTTTGCTGCACAGAGGCGGGTGCGTATCTTGGCTACAACAAGATAGTGGTCCGAGTCGATGTTTGGCCCTCGGAGTGTACGTACTTCCAAAACGCTTGAAGCATGCCTTCCGTCTATCACAACATGATCGATTTGGTTTCTCGTTTTTCGATCTGGAGACAGCCATGTAGCTTGGTGGATGTTCTTGTGCTGGAACCTAGTACTACATATTACCATATTTCGGGCCCCGGCGAAGTCGATCAGCCTCAGTCCGTTATCGGACGTTTCGTCGTGGAGGCTGAATTTTCCGACAGTGGCGCCAAAGATCCCTTCCTTGCCCACCTTGGCATTAAAATCGCCAAGCACGATTTTGACATCGTGTCGGGGGCAGCGCTCATATGTGCGTTCCAAGCGCTCATAGAAGAGATCCTTGGACGCCTCATCCTTCTCTTCCGTCGGGGCATGGGCGCAGATGAGCGAGATGTTGAAGAATCTAGCTTTGATGCGGATTGTGGCTAGACGTTCGTCCACCGGGGTGAACGCCAGTACTCGGCGACGGAGTCTCTCTCCTACCACGAATCCAACACCGAATTTGCGCTCCTTTACGTGGCAACTGTAGTAGACGTCGCAAGGCTTCACGCTTACTTTACCTTGCCCCGTCCATCGCATTTCTTGGATGGCGGTGATGTCAGCCTTTGTCTTCCCGAGGACATCAACCAGCCGGGCAGAGGCACCTTCCCCATTAAGGGTCCGGATACTCCAGGTGCATACCCTTAAATCATAGTCCTTTATACGTTTGCCGTGGTCGTCATCAGAAAAAGGGGGTCTCATCCGAGGCTGTTTTTTTATTTTAATTGGGCGGGGTTTTAACGTGGCGGGACCCAAACCCAGCGCACGCGAAGTTTTACGCCTTCTCACTTTAGCTCGCTCCCAAACGGGTGTTTGGTTGCTACCCAGAGGATACGTGGATATAAATATCCGGACGTTGTGAGCTCCGATTTGAACCGTACGCACAAGAATCGCTTCTGGCCACTCACAGGTGAATGGCAGTCAAAAGTTTTCCACTTCTGCGCACGGAACCATCCTCCACTATTTACTATTCTATGAATAAATATTTTTACCTAAAGCTTATATCCATATTCATACAAAATAAAGTGGCTTTAAAAGGGTTTATAAATTGAAAACATCAATCTATAAAGCTGTTTAAACCATGTTAAAAATGAAGGTAGTTTTAGTATACAACCTTTTGGTGGATACTGGGGGTTTTGAAGCTTCATAATTTGGTAATATTTAAAAATAAATTAGCAAATTTCGAGATGGGGATTTTTTCCATAGTTATAAAGTGTAAATATTTTAGTATTCTTAGACGAAACTAAACAAGTCTAGCACATGATATGCATATGTATGTATGCAATTTAACTTCGAAATACAATGGATAATGGCATCCTACTGACGTGGTTCTTTTAAGTACCCAACCCGCCTAAGTACCTCAAAAAGCTGACATTTTTCGTGAGGTACATAAGCGGGTTTTACTGTAGTTCCATTTATTCGCTTTCGTCCCTGTTTTT
>NW_023461248.1:14140-15100 GCF_013731165.1 Rhagoletis pomonella
CTTAGGGTATATCACCCAAACTAACGTATTGGTCTTTCAATACGGTCTGCTTAATCTGTGTTCAAACATCTTTGAACATGTGTGAATATATGCCTCGGTCTTAAAAATACTCAAACTTAAAATTGTAATAAACATTTCTAATTCTTGAATATACAAAGGAAAGATAAAAATTGTGCACTTGCACCAAAACTAAAATACAGTCCACTGAAGAAAATATAAATAGAAGAAAATATAATTTGTACTCTTACATTTACATATATAAATTCATATGTATGTATCCAAACACAAACATACGATAAGAATGTCAGGTGCATTCGACGCACAAAAGTAGGTAATTAGATGTAAGGAACGTTCGCGAGAAACAATAAAATATTGAATCGGTTGATCCTTTATCAGTTGTAAAAATATAAACACACATAAAATGCATCAGCGCATACGGGAAACATTAAAATGTCAGTGCTGCAAAGCAACCCTTATGGTGCTACAAACAGAAAATACATTGCCTATCAATATTCTCAACTCGCAAAGATGTAGCAGAGGCGCACAACTAAAATACCATAAGAACCAATGCACTGGTTTCTTATTTTATAATAAAGTAAGAAATTGTATATAAGGAAGAAATCTTATATATAAAAATAAGTGCACGTTTTTGGTGTGACCTCATAACTTGAGAACGGCTTCACCGAATTCAACCAAATTTATGTTGCATATTCGATCTATCATGCAGATGGTTTATGCGAAGTTTTCCCGAATTCGGAAAAGGGGGCGTGGCACCACCCATACTAACTAAAATATAAAAATAAGAGAACGGTTTTGTTGTGACCATATAACTTGAGAACGGCTTCACCGAATTCAACCAAATTTATGTTGCATATTCGATCTATCATGCAGATGGTTTATGCGAAGTTTTCCCGAATTCGGAAAAGGGGGCGTGGCACCTGTATTTTATATATAAAAATT
>NW_023461248.1:15110-16034 GCF_013731165.1 Rhagoletis pomonella
AAATTTAACTTTAACCATTGATATATTCTTTATGTTTTTCTTCCGCCAGATAATTTTGGTAGGGTTGCAATTAGTACAAAAAGTTGTATTGAGCCACATTTTTCATTTTTGCATAGTTAGATTGTTGATATTCTAGACTTATGTGCACGGAACGACCTCGGACTATTTCTGATTAAATCCTGCAGTACGGGGACAAGCTAACTGTCGGCATTTTGGTTGCAGGTTTGGATTATCAAAGACACAAACAAAATTCAGTCAGAAAAAGCGTTGCATTCCCATAAACTCCAAATAAAAGTGATGTTTAAGGAGATTTTAACGAAAATTGTTTATATGGTAAACTCCGAGTTTAAGAGCAGAGTTTAGCGTTAAACTCCAAAATGGCCCTTAAACTTGAGTGAATGGCTCAACGCGAACATAATATTACGCTTTCAGAAACTGGGTTATGCTTACTCACACTTGGCTGGAACGATGAGAGTCATGATTCAATAATACAAGGTTGGATAAATATTGATATTTGTGTCAATCGACTGCCTTGTAAGGTTGCATTTGAGAAGGAAAGAGAGAGCGGGTAACCATTTTATCCCCTTTTGTGATAAGGTAGTAGGAAAAGTAGTGTGGTAGTGCTGAAATGGGGGGTTTTTTTTTAATTCAATTAAATATATGAAGAGGATCCCACTGATATACACAATAGACAATGAATTCACTTTTTTATGGTAGTGGAAACAGGAGTTTGTTAAGTGTCGAGATCTAAAACTAATCAGCTACAGAATCAATTTCATCAGCTGATTGGATATGCTAAAGATAGTATTTCAATTATTGAGAGTGGAAATAATAGTTTTCTTTATAGTAAAAATCGAGTCCGATACGTCAAACGTGCTGGAATGACAGTTAAAATCTTGACATAAACCACGGAATGATTCGTTT
>NW_023461248.1:16134-21745 GCF_013731165.1 Rhagoletis pomonella
CTAGCTTTAGTCCTACAATTGCCACGCCCATTTCTAGAGGTTTGTCGGCTTAAAGAAGACAAATCAGAGTCCTGCACTGAAGGAATAAAACACAACGTTGAGCTGCTTGCGAGAAACTAAGTGTGAAGCAAGCGAAATAATCACGGAGAGTAAGCAAGTGTGGATGGCGCTCACTTATTGTTATGAAGAAGAGAGCGCCGGCTCGTGAGCTTGTGAGCTTGTGTTGAGCAAGTATTCACAAGTGTTTGGCTTATGAGCTCCAACTCATATTGCTCACTGGCTTCGTTTCGCTTACAATTATGAATCTGAAAGGCTTGTGAATAAACGCAAGAGCTCATTTGCTCGCAAGCCACTTACGCCATTTGAGCAGTTGCGCTGTGAAGCAAACGCTAGAAAAGAAAGTTGTATGGAAATTAAGTGCAAGGAACTTTTAGCCACTTGAAACTAGCACATTGTTACACTAAAATTTGATGGGCTATAAAACTGCACTATCAAAAAACACTTCAGAGAAAAAATTTTAATTTTTGGGTGAATTTTTTTCTTTAAGTGTTGTATAATATCTTAAGCTTAGGTTTATATGGTATTTGTTAGGGAATGAACTGTATTTTCATTGAAAAATCTTAAATAATGCTACGGTCTTGGTTTTAAACTCCGTATATTTCATTAAATGTTCATGTTTTATTCAAGGATTTAAATATTTATGTAAGTTAACAAAAAGATGTAACTACATCAATAATTATGTTCGCTTAAGTACCCGCATCGAAGTACTTAAACGGGTTCTTTTAAGTACCCAACACGCCTAAGTACGTCAAAAAGCTGACATTTTTCGTGAGGTACTTAAGCGGGTTTTACTGTAGTTCCATTTATTCGCTTTCGCCCCTGTTTTTGTTTCATATCGAGCAATGCATTGCTACGTTCGTGCGAATTAGATAGCGATACAGCGGTAGATCTGCAAAACAAAAATGTTGCTTCTGTCTCTGTATAGTGTAAATTTATTTTTAATTTTGTATATTTTTAAAAAGCTGGAAAACTTAAAAAAGAAGTCCTGGCAGACGGACTGAGAGAAGGGTAAAGTATTTTAAACTCTCCATATATATGCGTTTCAGAGAATCTGATTATTTCAGTTTTCTCTTGCGGGTTAGAGAACTCTCGCCGGACTCAAAAATTAAGATAAGATTTTTGTACTGAATATTTGTAGTTAACTACCGATTCCAAGTAATTGATCAAAACCACTTGAAGGATCGATTAATTTCGGGTTCAAAAAATAAGCACTGTACGATAGTTAATAAAGATATGCTTAATATGTTGTCCGTAAAAGAAAATGTTTATTTACTATGGCGTTGATATCTACTGCCGTATCTGAATATCCACATTAGAATGTAGGAGTAGGAGAGTTGCACCTCATGACTTGATACTACGCCTTAAAGAAGAATCTTGCTGTACAAATCAAGTCAGAGCCTGTACTGAATGATTAAAACACAACGTTGAGCTGCTTGCGAGAAACTAAAAGCGCAAACAGTCAACGACGTAGCGTAGACGTAGCTTGACGCAGACACGATCTACCTTATGGGATTCGCATGTTAACGAAAACTCACCACCGCATGGCGGTGACGTTGCTATTGTTTCTCTCTCTCTATCAACAGTAAATTTTATATGCTGCTACGTACGTCAACCTACGTTTACGCTACGTCGTTGACTTACTGCGCCTTAAGTGTGAAGCAAGCGAAATAATCACGGAGAGTAAGCAAGTGTGGATGGCGCTCACTTATTGTTGTTATGAAGAAGAGAGCGCCGGCTTGCAGTGTTGCCAACTTTTGATTTTCAAAAAGCACCAAAAACTTGTGAAAAAAGCGTTTTACCACACTAAAAGCACCAAATATTTTTGGATAAAAGCTTTTTTCATAACGGTTTGTGTTTAACGAAAGCAAAAAATTAACAATATTTACATACATAAATGAATACACAAAACTTTTTCGCTCAAAACGATTGAATAGCCTCTACACATGCTATGATGACTCATGCTTATGACGTCGAACCGAAGTACTGCCCATTAAAGCTGGTATATCTCGAGTAGAAATGCGCAAAAAAATTTGATGTTTTCATTATATAACCTCAAATATCGCCACTTTGAGGTTAGGATATCTCAAAATGGTAGTGCTAGAGCAATTGTGCGTCCAGATTTGGATTCAGCACCCAGAAGCGATGTGTTTTACTCCGGAGGTAACTCAAAATCAAAATTTGTGCAAATAATTAGAAATGAACAAGTAAGAAAGTCTAAGTTCGGGCAGAGCCGAACATTAAATACCCGGCGCACGTATTAAATATATGTTTTTCGCCTTAACGAAAGCTACGGCTACATGGTAAGCCGGGGCGTATCAATTTGGAGTAAATTAGAGTCCTTAAATTTCGATTTTGAAGTTTCAAGCAGTTCTGAAATTTACCGTTATATGAGAAGCGGCCGTTATTTTAGTCCGATTTCAATAATTTTCAACGGTTTGCTTATATGTGGCAAGCACAATAACCACACCGAGTTTGGTACAAATTGGTAGAACGGTTACTGAGATACATATATGTGATCATAAGTGGGCGGTGCCACGCCCATTTTCCAAAAATTTATCACAAACGTATTTCTTGGTAAAGAATTGTTGCAAGCATCAATTTTGAATAAACTAGCTTCAATATTTAATGATTTATCGAAGATTTTGTATTTCTCTAAATTACCGTTATATGGGATGTGGGCGTGGTTATCGTCCGATTTTAAAAATTTTCGGCGATTTTGTATGCTGTACCAAGGCCGATAACTGTGCCAAGTTTGGTAGAAATTGGTACAGCGGTTACCAAGATATACACATGTAACCATAAGTGGGCGTGGCTACGCCCATTTTCCAAAAATGTATAATATTCTTATTTTTTGTCAAAAAATTATTGTAAATACCAATTTTGAGTGATTTATCTTCAGTAGTTACTAAAATATCGCAGTTTTCGTATTTCTGGAAATTACCGTTATATGGGAAGTGGGCGTGGTTACAGTCCGATTTCGCCCATTTTCAATAGCAACCTACCTTGGATTAAGGGAAACCTACATACCAAATTTCGTTGAGATATCTCAATTTTTACTCGAGTTATCGTGTACACGGACAGACGGACAGACGGACAGACGGACGGACAGACAGACATGGCTTAATCGATTTCTTTTTTCATCCTGATCATTTATGTATACATTTGTCTATATCTATCTCGATTCGTTTTGGCTGTTACAAACAACCGTTATGTGAACAAAATTAATATACCCTTGTGCACAAGTGCGCTCGGGTATAAAAAAAGAAATACTTAACTTACTTACGTACTAGCATTTTCAACGCGAATGGAATTCAACAAGGTGGGTTTGCAACTTCAGCTTTTTATCAATAATGGGTGTATTTTAGTGCATTTAAATTTGTAGATTCTGATAAATTCAGTGCTGCCACAGCTTTAAATATTTCAGGTTTTTACTATCTCGGAGTAATTTTAGTTCAGAAAAAAAGCACTAAGAAAGGCACTAAGCACTAAATAATTTTTTTTGCGTTTTAATTTTCAAAAAGCACTAAATCTAGTGCTTAAAGCACCAAGTTGGCAACTATGCCGGCTTGTGAGCTAGTGAGCTTGTGTTGAGCAAGTATTCACAAGTGTTTGGCTTATGAACTCATATTGCTCACTGGCAGCATTGCCAGATTGACGTTTTTAACGTCATTGGGACGTTTTTTGTACCCTGTTGACGTCAGGACGTTTTTTGTGTAAAAAATGACGTTTTTTAACTTCCCAGTAATTTTTCTTTGTTGCTAAATCTTATAAGTAGAACTGATTTTGAATTATTTTCTTAATAAATCTTTACAATCTTTGTGTTTTGCTGCAGCTGCTTCAAAAGATTTTTTCTCGATTCTTGGACTAAGGATCCCGTGTTCAAAGGCTGGTTGTGTAAACACTTGAGGTTACGAGGCTTGCAGTAATGTTTTCAATTGCATATTAAAAGCCAATTCAGGAAGAGCCGATCTGTTGCAGTAGGCACGCTCGCAAAAGCATCAAAAAAGCTGTGCAGCTTAAAACGTCAGAAAAAAGTAGGTAATGAACACAAAAAAGACTGAAATATTAGGTCCATTCAATAACTTTTCCAGTAAGTACTTGCAGCGAGAGCGTAAAAGAAAAATTGAGAGTAAAATTGAGAGCAAGAGAAAATTTTCAGAAAAAGTTATTGAACGCGAAACTAGTAAAAACTCGCAACTTAAGCCATTTTGACACTTTCTGACGGTTAAGTTTTGGCGCGCAATTTTCTTTTTAATTGGGAATAGTTCCCATCGTCATAAAAATAAAAAATATGCAATAGATTTAAATTTTTCATCCATATTTTCATTTCACTAATTATCCTCTTAAACAGTTTGTTTACATTTGAATTTGAAACATAACCTTACTTCTTGACTCCTGCAAATTCCTTGCTAGTAAAATTTTTACTTGCAAGAATTTGCAGCTCTCTTTGCAGCGGTTACACTCTCGAATTCGCTCCCTCTTGCAAATATTTTGGCTTATTGAATGCATTCCCAGTAAAAACTTGCAAGTACTAGCAACAATTCGTAACAATTTTTTGATATTGAATGGACCTATTGCTATGCTCCTTCTTAGAAGAACGTAATTTAGCATTTTCGACAACCGAGCCCCTAACCAAATGTCTACAAGAAAAAAAAAATTATTAAAAATCAACGCGATTATTTAGCCCCTTTCAACCTGCACATTATTGCCCTGAAATTTAATGGGCTATCAAACTGCATACTCAAAAAAAAAAATTATAAAAACTCTGAATAAAAAGTTGAAAATCTAGCTGAAAATATGCAGATTGTTTATAATTTTTACACAATTTTTGTGGATTTATATTTTGTTTGTTAATGAGCTTGGCTTTTATGGAAAAATAATAAACATTAAATAAAGGAAAGAGAAACAGCCAAAATCGATCAAAAATATTAATGACTTAATCAGCTGATCACAAGTGTATGCATGATACGAAAAAGAAGGTAGTTTCATTTAATGACATTCGTTGTTGTTGTTAACCATTTGACTTTTAATAAAATTATGACATTCCATCAAATTCATGCTACCTGATCACTAGAAGAAATATTTTTTTTTAAGCAGAAGATTTTATCAGTACATTCAAAGATGTGGAATATGATGAACTAGAAAATTATGCCGGCTACATGATTTCGTAAATGGGGTTGACGACACCTCTCTGAACTTGGCAGGACAACTTTTTCTCAAAGCAAAAATTCCTATCGCATAATTTGCCGTTAATTATCCGTAAATTATCCGTGAAAAGAATAATTTTGCCGCGGACATATTTTAAAAAATATCGAGTGCCCTGCTAACTTCCGTGGAAACCAATGAAGGAAACCAGCTAAACCCAAACTAACTATCTGCTAATTTGCCGTAAATTATCCGTTGTTTATCCGTGAAAAGAATTATCTTGCCGCGGAAACATTTAAAAAAATATCGCGCGCCCCGCTAACTTCCGTGGAAGTTAGCAGGGCACCTTCTGAAAACCGATAAAGGAAACCAGCTAAACCCAAACTAACTATCTGATAATTTGCCG
>NW_023461248.1:21845-27687 GCF_013731165.1 Rhagoletis pomonella
AGCATCGGTATAAAAAGTAATCGTAATATATTTACTATTCTATGAATAAATATTTTTACCTAAAACTTATAGCCATATTCATACAAAATAAAGTAGCTTTAAAAAGGTTTGCAAATAGAAAACATCAATCTATAAAGCTGTTTAAACCATGTTAAAAATGAAGGTAGTTTCAGTATACAACTTTTTGATGGATACTGGGGGTTTTGAAGCTTCATTATTTGTCAATATTTAAAAATAAATTAGCAAATTTTCGGGGATTTTTTCCATAGTTATTAAGTGTAAATATTTTAGTATTGTTAGACGAAACTAAACAAGTCTAGCACATGATATGTATTGAAAATATGTACATAAAAAGAATGCAATTTAACTTCGAAATACAATGGATAATGGCATCCTACTGACGTTAATGGTATTTCTCACCCCAACCCCAAACTGAAAATTAATCTATGTGTATGCATGTTGCGTTAACATTATTAAAAGATTCTATTTAATAAATTCAACAAACCCATCAAGATATAATTTTTCTGATCTTATTTTCATATTAGTTTTGTTATCGTTTAACTTCAGATTTACAGCGTGGCGACGAATAACTGTTACCCAGGGTTTTTTGAGAAATAAAAGGGTCCTTTATAGATTTTGCGAAAAAAGTATTTTTTTGTTAATTTTACAATAGTTGTATTAGTTAGTTTTTAAATTTTAGTCCTTATCTACATTTGCCAGCAGTGTAAACTTTGAGAGAAAAGTTCATTTGGCACACAAGTCTTTTTCAAGTGTATTTTTTCTTAGGCTTTGTATAAAAAAAGTACAAAAAATAAGAAAACTGTGTAAGGTTGGTCGCATGAATTGCCGTCCTAGTCACCTGTTCCGAGTCTATTCGATTTTTGAGTATAAGGCCTTATGTTGGATAGAAGGAGGAGTTTAAGGGACTCAAAATGGAGAAAATTAGCCTATGGTTCCAGAAGATATGGAATAAATTAACTGACGAGGACCTGCGTGCCATATGAACTTTTCTCTCAAAGTTTACACTGCTGGCAAATCTAAATAAGGATTAAAATTTAAAAACTAATTAATACAACTAAAGTAAAATCTGTGGAAAATTAACAATCAAGTACTTTTTTCGCAAAATCTATAAAGGCTCTTTTATTTCTCAAAAAAACCTGGGTAACAGTTATTCGTCGCCACGCTGTAAATATCGAATTCACAAAAAGAAGCGCTGGAAATTTAAAAACATGTTTACCGTCTTACTGGAAGTGGTATTTTGTATTTTTGCAGCTTCCAAATGCGCAACTCATTTTTCTTTTTATTATTTTACAAAATTATTTTGTTTTTGGCTATGTCTAGTTTATTTCAGAAAAAAATTATATTATAATTTTCAATCTGGTAGCTAGATTTTGATGAAAATTACAAAATCCCAGCAAAAGTCTAATGGCTAACATGGCTCCTAGTGTCATTAAGTGAAACTTCCTTCTTTTTTCTACCATGCTTTAAACCTACTTTATTTTTTAAGAATAAGGTAATTAACAACAACGAAAAATTCAAATAAAATGGCGTTCAAGAAATTAAAAAGAAATTTGTTTCTATCAAAATTTCTTAAATTATGCTCATTTAGTAAGAAAATTTACAGTAACGGTCAGTAGGTACTTTTTCAAGCAGCAGAAATAATGAAAAATATTTTTCGTGATTTTTATTGACTGCAATATTGTAAGTACAGAGTAAAAAAAAAAACTTTATTATATTTTATAACAAGGATTTTGTGGCTAAACAACAATGACCACATGTGATGAAATAAATATTTTTTTTTGCTCATTTTTAATTATCTACATAAATATTATTCTAAAACAAGGCGCTTATTCCCAGCGATCTATTATTATACATCATATTAAAGTGCTCGATCTGAAACTTTGCACAAACTTTTCACATTTAAGATTCATTGAACCACTAAATATTTGCGTCGAAAGCTTTCACAATTTTTACATTGAGCAAAGCATTGCTACGTTCATTTCGATAGGCAGCGTCTCAGCGGGATATAAGAGAATGAAAAGTACAGTGAAACCTGCTTAAGTACCTAACCCGCTTAAGTAACCAACATTTTTGGGCAATATGAATTTTTGAATGTAGTCTGAAGAAAATCCCTCTATTAAGTACCTCCCCGCTTATTTACCCAACCCGCCTAAGTACCTAAATTTTTCGTACCCCATTTACCACTTTACCTATAATTTTCCCCTTTTAAGTGCTCTTTTAAATTTTTTTAAAATATTAACATATTTTGAAATTCAGTGGCAGCGTTACACACCTTCGGCAAAAAAATTATAAAAAATCAACGGTAATTTTTAGCCACTTGAAACTAGCACATTGTTACACTAAAATTTAATGGGTTATATGCACTATCAAAAAACACTTTAGAGAAAAAAATCTTAATTTTTGGGTGAATTTTTTTTCTTTAAGTGTTGTATAATATCTTAAGCTTAGGTTTATATGGTATTTGTTTGGGAATGAACTGTATTTTCATTGAAAAGTCTTAAATAATGCTAAGGTCTTGGTTTTAAACTCCGTATACTTCATTAAATGTTCATGTTTTATTCAAGGATTTTAATATTTATGTAAGTTAACTAAAAGATGTAACTACATCAATAATTATGTTCGCTTAAGTACCCGCATCGAGGTACTTAAGCGGGTTCTTTTAAGTACCCAACCCGCCTAAGTACCTCAAAAAGCTGACATTTTTCGTGAGGTAGTTCCATTTATTCGCTTTCGTCCCTGTTTTTGTTTCATATCGAGCAATGCTTTGCTACGTTCGTGCGAATTAGGTAGCGATACAGCGGTAGATCTGCAAAACAAAAATGTTGCTTCTGTCTCTGTATAGTGTAAATTTATTTTCAATTTTGTATATTTTTAAAAAGCTGGAAAACTTAAAAAAGAAGTCCTGGCAGACGGACTGAGAGAAGGGTAAAGTATTTTAAACTCCCCATATATATGCGTTTCAGAGAATCTGATTATTTCAGTTTTCTCTTGCGGGTTAAAGAACTCTCGCCGGACTCAAAAATTAAGATACGATTTTTGTACTGAATATTTGTATTTAACTACCAATTCCAAGTAATTAATCAAAACCACTTGAAGGATCGATTAATTTCGGGTTCAAAAAATAAGTACTGTACGATAGTTAATAAAGATATGGTTAATATGTTGTCCGTAAAAGAAAATGTTTACTATGGCGTTGATATCTACTGTCGTATCTGAATATCCACAGGAGAATGGAGAGGAGAGTTGTACCTCATAATTTGATACTAAAAGTCGGAGCAGTTGTTATGTTAGTCCGCAACCTAAATATATATGTGACCTGGTCTACGGAAAGGGGGCTTAGGTGTCAAAAAATCAATTTTCACTTTTTGGTTGATTCGGATGGAAGATGAGATGCTTTTTCACGTGGTGAAAAGCAGAAAATCCTAACTTGCTTAGAAGTGTACTAAAAATGTAGAGAAAGAAGAGTAAAAATACGACAAAATATAATTTATTGGTAATGAACAAAATACATTGAATTATAAGCTATAAAGACATGATTATACACTAGAAAAACGTATTATGGGCCAAAAATAATAATGCTGAGTAGTTTATGTATTTTTCTTTGTTGTCGTTACATACATACATACATACATACATACATACATACATACATACAGGTCCATCGTAACAAAAGTTTGTTCGGTATCATCTTCTGCCTGAGATACACATACTTCGTCTTCATCATCATCGCTCTCTTCATAGTTTTCATCATCGTTTTCATCATCCTTTTCATGGAAATATTGTCCGTATACGGCACTGAACTCCTCATCAACACTCATGTTTCATTTCATGCGAAATGCGAAGACGATAATCAACAGAAACAGTAAACGTCACTTCTTCAGTGTTACTTTTTTAAATGTTCCACACTAGCAACTTACACGATCAACTATAATAATATTCCGACCAACAACAACACTTACTGGACCAACAACAACACTTACTGGACGTCCGGCGCGGAGAACAATTAACGAGATAATGAGAAACTGACGAAACGAGTTGCTTACTTTTAACAGCTTTTTCACAGAAAACTAGTTTTCGCACGTAAGCTCCCTTTTCGTAGACCAGGTCACATATGTATATATGAAGGGTTAGTTAATGGTCTCGCCTAATAGTTAAAGAACTACAATATAATTGTTTGGATGGCGCAATACAAATATGTACAGCGTGGCGACGAATAACTGTTACCCAGTTTTTTTTGAGAAATAAAAGGGTCCTTTATAAATTTTGCGAAAAAAGTATGTTATTGTTAATTTTCCACAGATTTTACTTTAGTTGTATTAATTAGTTTTTAAATTTTAATCCATATTTAGATTTGCCAGCAGTGTAAACTTTGAGAGAAAAGTTCATATGGCACGCAGGTCCTCGTCAGTTAATTTGTTCCATATCTTCTGTAACCATAGGCTAATTTTCTCCATTTTGAGTCCCTTATACTCCCCCTTCTGTCCGAAATAAGGCCTCATACTCAAAAATCCAATAGACTCGGGACTGGTGACTAGGACGGCCATTCATTCGACCAACCTTATACAGTTTTTTTTCTTTTTTGTACTTTTTTTATACAAAGCCTAAGAAAAAATACACCTGAAAAAGACTTGCGTGCCAAATGAACTTTTCTCTCAAAGTTTACACTGCTGGCAAATGTAGATAAGGATTAAAATTTAAAAACTAACTAATACAACTAAAGTAAAATCTGTGGAAAATTAACAATAAAATACTTTTTTCGCAAAATTTATAAAGGACCCTTTTATTTCTCAAAAAAAAACTGGGTAACAGTTATTCGTCGCCACGCTGTATATACTAGCTTATACCCGCGGCTTTCACCCCGCGCTTTTATACAAATAGGAAAAAAAATTTAATGATGTTAGATTTTATTTCTGTGCCCATTTCGCTATAGCTCGTTATTTTCTAAGCGAGTTAAGGTATTTAGACCGTTCAAAACTATGAAATTATAAAATCTCCTCTCTCCTCCCTCTAAGTTTACCCTAAAAGGTTTCCAGGTATACGACGCGTGAACGTGAAACCTTCTTGGAGGTGCCACGGCTAGCTCTAATATTTCCAACTCAAATTTAGTAACCTGGCCTTGATAAAATACCACTTCTCACTACTGTAGCAAATGCCTCAAGAGAGCTTTAGATTATAAGGTCGAACCCGGCTCTCCCTTTTCCATTTAATGAAATTTATTCTGTCTTCCACAAACACTTCCAGGGATATGTGGCAAGAAAAAGTAAATTTGTATTGGAAGTGCCACGCCCCTTTTTCTTATAAAACTAATCTTCTTCCATGAATTTAGAATTGATTTTACATACCCCAGTACCAAGTCCCAGTACTCTACCATGAACACCTCTAGAGATAAGCAGTATAAAACAGTAAATTAGTACGGGAGGAACCATGTCCCCTTTTCGAATAACGTAAATTTTTCTCCATGAGAATGGAATTAATTTTGTATACACATCTCGGTGCCAAGTTCCAGTCCTCTGCAATAAACACCTTCAGAGATATGCAGCATAGAAAAACCAATTTGCATGGGAGTTGCCACACCACCTTTTCCAATAACTCTAATTTTTCTCCATGAGTATGGTATTAGTTTCACATACATACATGCATACATATGTATTTCCATACCAACCTTGAGTGCTTTACCCCAAACATTTGAAGAGATATGCAATATGAAACTTTCATTCAGTATGGGAGGTGCTACGCCTCTTTTCCAAAAACGTCCATTTTTCTCCGTGCATATGAACATGATTTCACACAGTGTTGGCAAACTGTTAATCTGATTAACGAT
>NW_023461249.1:0-3820 GCF_013731165.1 Rhagoletis pomonella
GAATTGCTGAATATGTAGACAGGGTTACCAATGCCTCTCGAACTGCGATTACAAGAAAAGGTAAAAATATTTGGTAATACAATTTTCCTGCTTATAAAATGTTCTGTAATGTGCAGAATAGACCTATGTCTTGAAATTACTATATAAACTAAACAGCTTATATTAAAAAAAAAAAAAAAAATCGGAACCTCGAAATTTATTTCAGAAATAGGTACACATGTCGTAGAAGAACCAGAAGCATCACAATTTCGACTGTGTTGCAAATTTGCCCCCGACCTATTGTACATTCATATATGAATTGATTTTTCCCCAAGAACCTATTGTGTACATATATACATATGTATGTAAGTAAGAGCACAATAAACTGATGAAATTGAATACATATTTTCGCAAATTTGCCAGCACTTAAATTTTTGGATTTACGCAAATCATTATGTCTAAATTATAAAAATTAAGAGGATATAAAACGCCTTGGCACAGACACACACACACACACGCTCAAACTTTATTGGCGGAAAAATAAAAGTGAAAATTTGTGTTGATAACACATACAACAATCGTACAATTACTTGAGCGCACAAAGAAAGCTAAATGTATACGGCAGCAAATCGGGCTACAAAAGGTCAGCAGAGAATTAGATCGCTTGAGACCTTTACTGTTGGACGAAATAGCCATTGAGCAATAAATGTTTCGTCGAAGAAATTTCAGAATTCCGATGCTATATGCTCATACAAAAATTACTTTCAATACATTGTTTTCCTGAACTTCGCAGATTCTTTCTCGTATAAAGGACAAATAAAATAAAGGAAATTTTATATTATCATTTTGATGTTATGTCTGATCGAATTCAAATATGAGACCACCTACAAAAGAACATGTAAAAAAATAAGCAAATATGTAATGGTTAAATAAATAAAGTAAATAAATAAAAATATAAAAAAAAACTAAACAAATATTTTGTTATTGATAGTTTATGTCCAAAAGTAGTTAGCTACAAGTTAGTTGACATCTAACGCAGAGGAAACCAGTTCTCACTATTTTGCGGCCATCACATATTTAGTTACGGCCAAAGGATGTAGTTAATAGCTAGCTACAAACTGGTCCCATTTCTTGCAGGGTGTTTATGCATACATACATAGTAGGTATATGTATTAGCTCTTATTATATACACTCGATAGACTCGTGCGCCCAATATTGATATAGCCAAATATTTTCGAAAAAATTTAATTGAATGAAATGTAAACAAAAAGTGCGATGAGCTCAACTGTAGACTCCGAGTATAATAGGGTGGGTGGGTCAGAGTCGAGTCAAGTTAAGGCGAAGAACAGAATGTAAACTACTAAAAAAAAAAAACAAAGCTAGTGTAAACGTCAAAGAAAGTCGATGGCAGCACGTTTTGGGAGGATAAAGTGTTGAGAAACTGTTGCTGTTGCGTTATGGCGCGTTGCGGTTTGACGCCTAGCGACTACTTATGTATGTACTTATATACCATATATACTCGTATGTACGTACACACGAGTACTTTCCGCCCAAAATGCTATTGTTTGCCACGTCAAGCAGAATAATCGCTTAGCAAGTATGAGTGCAGATGCAAGTCAAGTTATATTTAGAAATCGAAGAAGCGTTCAATTATATACAAATACATACATATTTATATCTGTGGCCGTAACTTCACACAAACATACATATGTATGTATGTATGTATATAAGTAGTTGAAATGTTTTTCCAGCCACATAAAGAATAGTGGCAGCAGTCACTGCATCAAAATCAGTCAGTTCTGTTTAAGATAATATACATATATATGTATGAAAAGTGATATAAAGAAGAAGAAGAGTAAACAAACACATATCGCATCATTTCGACTTTAGTTACTTTGGATGGAATAAATTCAGCACGCAGTAATGGCAAATGAAAAATTGAAGTTTGACATGGCCGGGTAATAAACAAAGCTTCCAAGTCAATTTACTTGTGTATGCTCCAGCCTGGTGGGCCGTCAAATGTTTTCATGGCTTGTGCGTGAAAATGGTGAAAAATGCATACAATGCTTCGCGTAAAAATATATAAATGCAAACGCGCAGTTTTTGTATATTATGAATGTGCAGTTTTTGATAAAATGCGATTGACCTGGATTAGATTTTACTGCGTGCTTTTTTTTAATAATTATTATAAAGAGCATTGTGTTGTGTTACAAAAACTGTATCCAAGCTGTCCTCATCCTATGACTGTGAAATATTTTCTAAAAATTGTTTATACCCACTCATCTAAAATTATGTATAATGGATGACAGTGATTTATTTTGCTCTATGGTAATTAACTAACATTTTTTTTATTAAGGGTTCCCTCGTTTGGACATTTCAGCTTTAAAGCTATTTTAGTCCTCTTTCGTTTGATACCAAACTTATTTAATTTGGATAAGCGGTTTGTTTATTTATTATAAGGAAAATACTTTTACTTCGGACTTAAAAATATTCGGCCAAGTTTGACTGTTAAAAGCAATAACTGTTAATTTCGGTCGCTGGAAATAAGATAAGTCTTACACTCTCCTATCAGGTTTGGGAAACCTCACATACGAGGTTCTGCATTTTCTTGATACGCGGTTTTGTATTTAAACGACGATTAGCATGTCTCAAGAAAAAGTACTCCCATATTACTTTATCCAGGAACAGAAATATTGACAAACATTTGTGATTTTTCTTGAAAGCTGGAAACTCAAGACTGCTTGTCACTATGTCATATTTTGGCAACAAATTTGGTCTCTATTTTGACACAAAATTAAGTTCTTCGTCACATATCAATTATATCGTTTCTAAACGCTATGTTAGAATGTCTTTCGGAGTAACAATCTACCATTTTCAGACCCATATACGCTAAAAGGTTCTTTACACAACATTAGTGAGATCAAAGTTAGACTATGCCTCCTTTGTCTGGAGACCCTATCACGCATGCCATATTATTGGAATAGAACGTACACAAAAAGTTTTTATTAAATATGCTTTTCGAACATTGAATTTCACTGAACCGTCGCCTCCTTCCGAATCACGCTGTCAGCGTATTCATCTCGAAACCATGAATAGCAGAACTTCCTTTCTTGCATACTCTTTTATAATTGATCATCTCTAATCTAAATGTCCATCTCTTTTAGAACGATTTAGCTTTAATGTCCCGGTTCATAACCTTAGACACTTTTCAATGTTCTCTGTGGGAAGACCCAACTCAAATTACTCTAAAAATAATATTTCGGGTTTGGACCCGTCTCTTCCAAAATGATCTAAATCTATCGAGAAAGAAAGTTTGACAACCTGTTTTCATTTATTTGATGACAAATGCCTTTGAATTTGACAAGTTTGTTTTTTTTTAATTTCATGGGGCTTGTAACTGCATACTCAAAAATTGTATAAAAATTTTGATTAAAAAGCTCAAAATTTTGATTAAAAATTTTGGAATTTTTCTAAATTCTGTAAATATTAAAAACAAAACACCATTCACCCAATTTTGACCGCTCAGTGCACAAATTGATTAGCTCCATCAACAAAGAGTTGGGACATGCGATCAAATAATGTACATTATTTTTTAAAATTCCATCTATATTATAAAATCAAATAAATAATGTTGTTACAAATATTATGTACTATTGTATGTTACATAAAGTTATTATAAACGTGATAAGTTATGATTATACCAAGTGCTTTGACACTTAAATTTAAAAATTTTCAGTAAGTGGAGTTAATCGATGTGCGCACTGAAATCACTCATATGTAGGTACATATACATTTATACGAAAAAAGATATCTTGGAAAACTTTGGAATTTTTACTTATAT
>NW_023461249.1:3920-18535 GCF_013731165.1 Rhagoletis pomonella
AAAAATTCCAAAGTTTTCCAAGATATCTTTTTTCGTATATATATGTACCTACATATGAGCCATTTCAGTGCGCACATCGATTAACTCCACTTACTGAAAATTTTTAAATTTAAGTGTCAAAGCACTTGGTATAGTCATAACTTATCACGTTTATAATAACTTTATGTAACATACAATAGTACATAATATTTGTAACAATATTATTCATTTGATTTTATAATATAGATGGAATTTTAAAAAATAATGTACATTATTTGATCGCATCTCCCAACTTTTTGTTGATGGAGTTAATCAATTTGTGCACTGAGCGGTCAAAATTGGGTGAATGGTGTTTTGTTTTTAATATTTACAGAATTTAGAAAAATTCCAAAAAATTTTATTAAAATTTTGAGCTTTTTAATCAAAATGTTTATACAATTTTTGAGTATGCAGTTACAAGCCCCATTAAATTTTTAAAAAACAAACTTGTCAAATTCAAAGGCATTTGTCATCAAATAAGTGAAAACAGGTTGTCAAACTTTCTTTCTCGATAGATTTAGATCATTTTGGAAGAGGCGGGTCCAATCCCGAAATATTATTTTTAGAGTAATTTGAGTCGGGTCTTCCCACAGAGAACATTGAAAAGTGTCTAAGGTTATGGACCGGGACATTAAAGCTAAATCGTTCTAAAAGAGATGGACATTTAGATTAGAGATGATCAATTATAAAAGAGTATGCAAGAAAGGAAGTTCTGCTATTCATGGTTTCGAGATGAGTACGCTGACAGCGTGATTCGGAAGGAGGCGACGGTTCAGTGAAATTCAATGTTCGAAAAGCATATTTAATAAAAACTTTTTGTGTACGTTCTATTCCAATAGATGCGTGATAGGGTCTCCAGACAAAGGAGGCATAGTCTAACTTTGATCTCACTAAGGTTGTGTAAAGAACCTTTTAGCGTATATGGGTCTGAAAATGGTAGATTGTTACTCCGAAAGACATTCTTTTAGAAAGACATGCTTTAGAAACGATATAATTGATATGTGACGAAGAACTTAATTTTGTGTCAAAATAGAGACCAAATTTGTTGCCAAAATATGACATAGTGACAAGCAGTCTTGAGTTTCCAGCTTTCAAGAAAAATCACAAATGTTTTTGTCAATATTTCGGTTGCTTGAAAAAGTACCTTGCCGTTGCTGAAAATTTCCTGAAGAAATTAATATGGGAGTACTTTTTGTTGAGAGATGTAAATCGTCGTTTAAAGTACAAAACCGCGTATCAAGAAAATGCATAACCTCGTATGTGAGGTTTCCCAAACCTGATAGGAGAGTGTAAGACTTATCTTATTTCCAGCGACCGAAATTAACAGTTATTGCTTTTAACAGTCAAACTTGGCCGAATATTTTTAAGTACGAAATAAAAGTATTTTTCTTATAATAAATAAACAAACCGCTTATCCAAATTAAATAAGTTTGGTATCAAACGAAAGAGGACTAAAATAGCTTTAAAGCTGAAATGTCCAAACGAGGGAACCCTTAATAAAAAAATGTTATTTAATTACCATAGGACAAAATAGATCACTGTCATCCATTATACATAATTTTAGATGAGTGGGTATAAACAATTTTTAGAAAATATTTCACAGTCATAGTTTAGTGCTCCTATTTTAGGATTAAGACAGCTTGGATACAGTTTTTGTAACAAAACACAATGCTCTTTATAATAATTATTAAAAAAGCAAGCAGCGAATTCTAATCCAGGTCAATCGCATTTTATCAAAAACTGCACATTCATAATATACAAAAACTGCGCGTTTGTATTTTATTTTGGGCGAAGCATTGTATGCATTTTTCACCATTTTCACGCACAAGCCATGAAAACATTTGACGGCCCACCAGGCTGGAGCATACACAAGTAAATTGACTTGGAAGCTTTGTTTATTACCCGGCCATGTCAAACTTCAATTTTTCATTTGCCATTACTGCGTGCTGAATTTATTCCATCCAAAGTAACTAAAGTCGAAATGATGCGATATGTGTTTGTTTATTCTTCTTCTTCTTTATATCACTTTTCATACATATATATATTATCTTAAACAGAACTGACTGATTTTGATGCGGTGACTGCTGCCACTATTCCTTATGTGGCTGGAAAAACATTTCAACTACTTATATACATACATATGTATGTATGTTTGTGTGAAGTTACGGCCACAGATATAAATATGTATGTATTTGTATATAATTGAACGCTTCTTCGATTTCTAAATATAACTTGACTTGCATCTGCACTCATATACTTGCTAAGCGATTATTCTGCTTGACGTGGCAAACAATAGCATTTTGGGCGGAAAGTACTCGTGTGTACGTACATATATATGGTATATAAGTACATACATAAGTAGTCTCTAGGCGTCAAACCGCAACGCGCCATAACGCAACAGCAACAGTTTCTCAACACTTTATCCTCCCAAAACGTGCTGCCATCGACTTTCTTTGACGTTTACACTAGCTTTGTTTTTTTTTTTTAGTAGTTTACATTCTGTTCTTCGCCTTAACTTGACTCGACTCTGACCCACCCACCCTATTATACTCAGTGTCTACAGTTGAGCTCATCGCACTTTTTGTTTACATTTCATTCAATTAAATTTTTTCGAAAATATTTGGCTATATCAATATTGGCCGCACGAGTCTATCGAGTGTATATAGTAAGTAAGTATAAGCTAATACATATACATACCTACTATGTATGTATGCATAAACACCCTGCAGGAAATGCGTAGCTAGCTATTAACTATTTCCTTTGGTCGAAACTAACTACTTTTGAAGGGCGATGGCCGCAAAATAGTGAGAACTGGTTTACTCTGCATTAGATGTCAACTAACTTGTAGCTAACTACTTTTGGACATAAACTATCAATAAAAAAAATATTTGTTTAGTTTTTTTAAATTTTTATGTATTTACTTAATTTATTTAACCATTACATATTTGCTTATTTTTTTACATATTCTTTTGTAGGTGGTCTCATATTTGTCCTGTATACGAGAAAAAATCAGCGAAGTTCAGGAAAATAATGTATAGAAAGTAATTTTTGTATGAGGATATTTAAATCAGGGTACGAAAATAAACTGTACAAAACAATTCCCATTTTCTCATCGATCATCATATCATTTGTGGTTTTGTACAGTTTTGTAAATAGTCAGAAACAAATTGTAAGATTCACTGTCATTTTCCCCAACGAGAAACGTTTGCTTTTCGTTTGTGACAATTGTACCATAGGGTACGTTTTATATGTATGCAAACGTTTCAATTACGTGAAAAATAATTTTTTCTGTAAATTTTCATATCCAATTCAATTAAAAAACATTTTTATTTTTTTTATTCATTGCAGCCATTCGTTTTGTATTTGTTTATTGCATATATGTGCATACATAAATATATTTTCCCTGCACGATTCATTTCGTTTGTTGTTTCGTCTGTAACTACTAAACTACTGTAGTGTACTATCGCCAAAGTGAACTCAGCCGTTTTGTTTCGTATTGTACCGAACTGTTAAAGTAATAAACGAAACGAAATAGTAACGTACAATATAGTTTATTTTCGTACACTGATTTAAATAGAAACTTGTAAAGAAAACATGACTCCTGCAGCACTTTACAACTAACTTAAAGTTAGTTTTGTGATAGCTAATTAAAAGTTAGTTATTTATCGAAATCCCGCAGCATACAGAACAACTGGAATGCTCTTCCAGAACTAGTGCTATGCTACATATAAACTGGAAGTACATACATATATTTGAATAGTGTGTAGTATCCTGTATGATTCCGGTTCGTTTTTTGTTTTTTGTAGTCGCATAGCATCGAAATTCTGAATTTTCTTCGACGAAACATTTATTGTTCAATGGCTATTTCGTCCAATTGTAAAGGTCTCAAGCGATCTAATTCTCTGCTGACCTTTTGTAGCTCGATTTACTGCCGCGTACATTTAGCTTTCTTTGTGCGCTGAAGTAATTGTATGGTTGTTGTATGTGTTATCAACACAAATTTTCACTTTTATTTTTTCCGCCAATAAAGTTTGAGCGTGTGTGTGTGTCTGTGCCAAGGCGTTTTATATCCTCTTAATTTTTATAATTTAGACATAATGATTTGCGTAAATCCAAAAATTTAAGTGCTGGCAAATTTGCGAAAATATGTATTCAATTTCATCAGTTTATTGTGCTCTTACTTACATACGTATGTATATATGTACACAATAGGTTCTTGGGGAAAAATCAATTCATATATGAATGTACAATAGGTCGGGGGCGATTTTGCAACACTTATCGCGTCGAAATTGTGATGCTCCTTGTTCTTCTACGACATAAGTATCTATTTCTGAAATAAATTTCGAGGTTCCGATTTTTTATTTTTTTTTTAATATAAGCTGTTTAGTTTATATAGTAATTTCAAGACATAGGTCTATTCTGCACATTACAGAACATTTTATAAGCAGGAAAATTGTATTACCAAATATTTTTACCTTTTCTTGTAAACGCAGTTCGAGAGGCATTGGTAACCCTGTCTACATATTCAGCAATTCAGTAATGACAAATTGGAGCTTGATTATTTCGTCGCTGGAATAACGAAATAATGTAACTTGAAAAATATAGTTTTGAGAAAAACAAATTGGAAATTTTTATAATTCAATCGATCAAATTTAAACTTTAATTCTAAGAAGCGCAAACATATTCACATTTAAAATACATCAGATAGAACAATAAAACAATATTAACAACCTTATGCAATAGTCGAAGATTGAATAGAGAATTGCGAATGATTTTCCAAACTTGTGAAAAAAATAAAAATTACTACAAAACACTGAATCAGCATTGTGCCGTTCTCGTTGGGCGGTAAAAATATATATAAATTTAAATCAACCGAAAAACGACGTTGGTAAAAACGCTGCCGCCGCAATTATGAGCCATTCCATATGCCGTTGTGAGTTTTAATTTTGACAACGGTTAACCGACGACCGTTTTACCATCGTCCGCTGCAATTCTGGGTAGAGCATTAGGTATTTATGTATTGCGGAGCTTACGATTCAATGATTCGCTCCCATCATACAATGCTCGTTTGCATCTTTTAATTCTTAAACCTTTAGAAAGCAGAAGTTCAATTATCTCTTTAACTTTTATTTATGGCAATATCTAAGAAAATTTTGATTGTGCTGCCCTTCATGAGAAACTTCAATGATGGAAGATCAATTTTTATTTAATAACTTTTTGCGTTTTATAAGAGAGGCATCAAAATATCTATTGAAGAAAACTGGGCTGAAAGCCAATTAGATCGAATTTGCGGATAAGTACGATATTACGTTTTGGTCCATACTTTCGAATCAAATTATAAACAGATAATTAAAGTGTTCAACGCCATTCTCCACCTCATCTCTATATATTGGCCAAGATAACTTTGACGATTCTTTGTTAATTTTTCTAAATCCTCTAACGAACATTTAAATTTTCTTTTTGAGGGGTTTCTTAAAGTAAGGATCAATACGAACATTTCCGGCGGGAACTAATGGGTTAGAATATTTTACGAAAATATGGCCCATGAATATGTATTATATGTCAACCTTTAATTTCGCTCGGACATTTATTTTAACAATTTCCAATTTTTGAAAGCTGCCTCGGCCGGGACATGAAAATTTTAGTAGATAATAAAATAAAAATACCAGCTAACCTTTGCCAACCAACCGAGTATTTTATTATTGGATATGTGTATATATGTCAGCTTTACAGTTGGCATCATTATAGCGCTTCGAATCATATTTTTGCTGCATATTTTTAAACACAGGGATTTGCATGACCCTCTGCTTGTATATTGCATATCAATTGATTTAACTATTACTGGCAAGGTAGTTGTATAGGCTAGTCTTGCCTGTTCTTTGTAAATATTTTATGTTGTATGCTGTACTATCTTTTGTCATATGTTTTGTTATGACTCATAACTAACTTTTACTATACATTAAATACTAGTGAAATCTAAATAAATAAGAACGCGAGTTGATATACACGTGACAAAAAGACAAGTGTCCTACCTCACCATTAATCGAGAAAACTGTTACACAGCCTAAAAGCATGCATTGAAAAGTCGCCTTTTTTGCGCGATATTATGTGCACTTGACTATGAATATTATCACTGCCACAGATTGATTCATAAGTATAAAAGTAATTTCTCCGTTTTTCGAAGTTAGTCTCCGGAATCAAGATATGGGCCTTCGAAGTTCGAAATTGGACCTTTGGTAAAAAATTATTTTTTATAATTGTATGTAAACAACTAAAAAAGTAAAAACTTAGACGTGGTCCGCCTATTGCTGTTATTTAAACGGTATGTAACTTTTTTTGTGTAAACTTATATTACAGGCGCTATACATATCTTTCTTTAACGAATCTTTAAATCAATAAATAATTTGTTTCCTTTTTAGTTCTTGTTGTAATAAAAGCGTGTTGTTGATTTTTTTTAACTACAATTTTATTACTCAATAGGCTTATTTTTTATAAACCTTTCCTATTTCTTGTTTTAATAAAAGCGCTAACCTTGAAGCTATCATTGGTGGGTCTAATATTCTTTTGCGATGTAACCAAAATATCAGCCACATCAACATCAACAACACATTGCACATTAATATAAACAATTTATGTATAATTAAAACCCATAACAAGGCGGAAGAAATAAATTTTTTTTTCATTAAGTTTCGTTAAAAGTTTTCCAAGATACAGCACTTTAAAGAAAGGTATGTATGACGTTTTCTTAAAACTTAAGTCCCGTGTAAATAGACAGCCTTACGTCATATCGTCAGGTGGCCGCGGTGATATGAAATTCCTCTAAAGGTGAATGTTTCTATTCAAGAATTCTTGCTAGAATTTTTTTTGCTTAAGATGTTGTCAACCCGTTGTACGACGAGCTTTTTGATCAGTTCTAACATATTCCGGGTTAACTCTGAAAGCAGCCCACATACATGTCTACCTATTGTTTGGTTCTCTGTTTATTCACTACGCTTACGCATTACACTTGAGTTGGTGAAGTATTGCATTCAAAAATAAATTCATCACAAAAATGTATTGCGTGACGTGTAATTCATTTGGATTTGATCTCGTTGAAAGAGATGGGAAAAACTATTACTTATATGTGTGGGTTATGTTTTTCAACAGGACACACGCGCATCAGTCGTTAGCGTTGTGGCATGTGCCGTTCTGGTTTGTTTTTCTCATTTCTTTGAATTTCATTTTCTCAAAGTTTTCCATTACTATACACCAACAGTATCAGTACCCTGCTGAACTTGTACAGCAATTTGTTTTGGTATATACTTACATACATACATATATACAAATGTTGTTTGTATTTTTAAATACATATGTACATATGTGTGTGTATGTATGCAGCTTAAATAAAATGCCTATGCGTTGAGTGGTCGGTCTTTCAACAAATCACTAACGCCATTCGCCATGATCAATATCTTTGCCTCATTACGACGGGGCATCCTCATCAGCAGCAACATTCGTGTTTTGTCTTTAACAGCCACATTAGCTGCTACCGCATCACCGTTTGTACGCTACTGGCACTTATATATAGTACGTTCCTATTCATCGTCATTCCACCCATTAACGCGCTGGTAATTGCTGGCATCTTTAAGATCAGAATTTGCCATCAGTACTGCCATTGGACGACTTGTGTATGTCCACACATGCCAACAATTAATCCATTGTTTAGATAGTTTTTTTGTTTTTGCCATGTATTTTTGTGGCTGCTGCAGTTTTACAAGCACTTAAATGTTGTTGCACACACGCTTGCATGAAGTGTCCGTAAGTATGTATGTATGTACGTACATATTAGGTGGCATGATGCATTGAATTTAATTGGATGTGTTGGGTTGTTTTGCGGTTCTGTGTTCCTTGCACTTTGCCACTACAGTGGCGCTATCATTCTGCCCTCTGGCCTCTACTTGAGTATGTAAGTGGGTGCATTCGTTTTATATACATACATATGTATGTATTTATCTATGCACATACATATGTTGCTAATAAACTGCACTAATTCAAGTGTTTGTTTGTACTCAAAGCATATTTGAGTAGCACTTGGAAATTTGAAAGAGAGAAGAACTCTATTATCAATGCTTAATTAGTGTTTTTAAGTATCATTAAAATGCGATGAGTTGAATGTGATTGATGAAATGTTAATTTGTTGTTTAGATAAATCACTCAGAGCGATTTATTAAATTTGGAAAATTATTGCAATATGCAAATTGATGTTGCTCTTTTGATAGACGTTATGCAGAGATTTGTCACAATTCTTACAAAAATAAAACATGCAAATGAAAGTTTAATTTTCTAACAAAAAATTTTCATGCAAATTCGGCAGCTTTTAGTGAAAGGTATGAAATTTTACAAAAAGCAATTGCTTAGTTTTTATGCATACGGCCCATTATGTCGGCGAAGAAGCAATATGTTGATTGTTCTACAACTTTTTATCAATATTTAATTTCATCACTTTCTGAGATATAAAGAATAATTTGTTGTAAACTGAATTTTCTCATGTTGATTATTTTAAATGATCTCTGTTTCCAAAATGCTTCTGAAAAAGCTTGCTGTTTGATAAAGCTACAGCAATTTGAAAGCTCAGAACAGCTTTGTTTGACTCGGTTCCATTCTCTGTGTGAACGTACCCTTACTCGTATAATAGAGATGGATTCAGATAAATAACCTTTCGTATTTTGGAAAAATATTTAAAAAATTCAACATGAAACAATTCAGACCACAATAAATTATTTCAGGAACCAGTGAAATTAAATAATGATAAAAGGTTGTAAAATAATCTATACATTTGGGGTATTTACAGCGATGCGTTATTGTTGTATGGCTGCATGTCGAAAACTTTAAAGGTTTAAATAAATATTTTGAAGACTTTAAACCACAGCCAGCTATTTGTTAACGCTGTGAAAACTCATAATATGACTTTTATGATACATATGTACCTAACGAATACCCCTCAATATATGTTTAGCCGTTTAAAGTTGACGACATACAACCATACGACACTTACGACACTGTTGTGAATACCCCTATTGCTTTCTCCCTGAAATTAAGGCAATATTATCCTTAAATATTATGAAAGATATTTCAATAACACACAAGAACTCGCTTTCGGTATCGGCAAACATGTTTTTTAACCGAATAGTCAATTTTGAACTGTTGTACGCAGCCTAAAATTTAGAATATTGTGTAGAAAAAGAATAGATACTAATGTCTTATTAAACTTTGTGCTTTTTTCTACTTTTTAATATTTTTTTGAATTTGTTTTATTTAGTTTTTTTTTTTACTAAGTACGTACAAAATATTTTTGTATAGCACATACGATAATATCGTCCACAAGAAAGAAAAGATGCACTGTAACATATGATAAAATGTACTGTAAATTTTTGGCGCAACTATAGGAATTTCAGCTACATTATTTTACCAACAACAAACAACAAAACAAATTTCCATCAAAAAGTCAATTTCGAAAAAATGGTATTTGCGATAATTTCGGGCGAAGGGTCTATATGGTTGAAAACGACGATTTTTGATTTGGATAAATTTCGGCCAGAATTCTTTTTCTCACGAGTTGTTACATTTTTCGACAAAAACTGCATTATCTTTAGTTTTGTATAAAGTACAAGATTCCATCGCGAAAGTGTATTTAAATTAAAACTTAAAAATGATATTCTACTGAAAAAATGTAAAAATAACCACTGGTGCTCATATACCCGCAGTTGCGTATAATAAAAATTGTAAAAATGGAATTTTAGTTTCTCAAATCATAATCGTCTTTTACTCAATCTCTTTTTTTCATTCGTTCCTTTTGGCAATAAAAACATTTTCGCCGTTTAATGTTGACATTTTGAAATATCTTAAAGTTTTAAAATAAAAAAAAAAACGTAAAATTTCAAAAGTCACAAAATAGCTGCGACAGATATTCAGCATGCTGCCATTTCTTTTAATTTTGTGGTAAACTCTTAAAACTCCACAGATATGTTTTATTTAATGCCAAAGTCCATTGCCTCTAATATAAACATTTCATTTGAAAACTTCCCAAGGTTATAAAAAAAACAATTATGATGCTTTCGGGTGACAATGAAAATGCTTCAATTGTTCAAATATTTGATTTATTTTTTATAGTACTTGCTTTTGGAACTCCATTGATTGAAGTAAATGCAATAAGAATGGTTTAGCGTTTTTTTTCTGCCGAGAGAAGGTAGTGACACTAAAAAAAAACTCATAAGATTTGCTCACATGTATATACAAAGTTTGGCCAAAAGACAAAATTTGGAAAGTTAAAAATTCCATAATGACGCGGATTTTGCAAGTTGGTTGTTTGAATGTCTATTTTAGTTGCAAACATTGGTCTGATCTCGTTTTAAGGCGACATTTAGCTATATATAAAAAAAAATTTGTAAAATAAAAGTATTACAGACTTGTGAAAATTAAAAAATTGTAAAAGCAAAAAATTCTATAAATTTTGGCTCGATTTTTTTACAACTCCTCTAACTGATCTTAAAAGATGCCGAAATTTTCAAAATGCGTTTTTTGGTTTTTAATAAATTTTAGAAAAAAAATCTAACTCTAAAATAAGTTAATATATATGTATTTAAATTGAACTAAAATCATTTAACATAACTTTTTTGAGTCTAAAATAGTTTTTCAAAGTTAAAAATTCATATCTTTAAAGAACCACCTTTTATATATCGAGGGCTTATATTCAATATAACATATTTGCAGTTTTCACAAAAGTGAGATTCCTATATAAAAATCCAACTTAGACTTAACTGACTGTCATCGATGATGTTTACGCATACACTATACTAATACATACATTTAACCGTAATAAACTTATTTATGACCAGATATATTTTTATAAAAATGTTAATTTTTCCTTGAGGTTTTATGCTAAGAATCTAATATCTTCAATATATTTTTCTCATCTTACAGGTGCTGGTGAATCGGGTAAAAGCACAATAGTTAAACAAATGAAAATTATCCACGAAAGCGGGTTTACCCCAGAGGACTTCAAACAATATCGGCCGGTTGTCTACAGCAACACAATACAATCATTAGTTGCAATACTTAGAGCAATGCCAAACCTCAGTATTCAGTACAGCAATAATGAACGAGAGGTAAGTATGTAGTTTAGTAGCCACAGTTACCGCCTACACTACCTGAAATGTAATGCAAGCCATGCCAGCTACATACATATGTACCACCTATACATACAAGCATATGCATGCAGAGGTTCCAATCTGTACATGAATTATTACAAATGCAAATACAAATACGAATATACATATGTACCTACATATATAAAAAAAATGGAATTGCAATTGCTCGCCAAAAGCAACTGAGTGGGTGTATGTTACTACGCTAAAGGGCCAACACCTATATATGTAGCTGTAAATGTGGGTGGTGAATTGTGACACAGCCCCTGCATACGTTGCTTGGGCTGCAGTCACATTGCGGCATTGACAGCTGCAAACGACAACACCCAGGCGCATACGTAGCGTATCTACATATCGTCGTTTAAAGTACAAAACCGCGTAACTGACATTTACTGTCAAAAATTGGATTTGCTCACACAAGCTCTTGGCTCAATCTTTATCCATTCGTTCTAAATATACTAGCCAGAAATGCGATTGCTTTATAAAAAAGAGAACCATTTTGAAATATTTATGAGTGTTTTTACTCTCTACAAAATAATTTATGCAACCTCACATACGCAGTTTTTCATTATCTTGATACATGGTTTTGTACATTGAACGACGATATACATATTTACATATCGTCGCCTCAGAAAACGGATGACGAATGTGCAAAATCACGATTTTGGGATTTTGATGCAGATTTACTAAGTTGGACATGCTCATTCGATTTCTGCAATCCATTTTTTTATATCTCCATTAGTTTTTGAGATATTTCGTGCCCATTTTGTCGTATGTTACATAATATTAATGATTGGGTATGCCTTTTGTTGTATGTGCTGAAAATGCGTCACATACGACAAATTCCCATACAAACGTACCTTTTTTTTAATCATAAAACGTTTGTCGTATGTGGCACATACGACAAATTCCCATACAAATGTAATCCTTTTTTAATCATAAAACATTTGTCGTATGTATCGCAAAACTTTGAACTTACGACAATTGGATGGTCCTCTACTATAACGATACAATTAAAATTGAAAATTAAACTAAGTAACTAATTTTAAAATTTTAAATTTTTAAATTTTAGCTTGCACTGAGTCTCCAATGAAATGAAAGAGATAAAAATGTACGAAAGACTGAATTTAAGTATTGTTTTTTGTTTTTATATAAAGAAAACGTATGTTCGTAACATATTTACAGCATAAGAGATGTACAGATTTTTTTTATTAAATACATGATTATGTTTTTGTTATGTTTTTTCTAATAAGTAATCATTATTTAATAAATATGTCTGTTTTTTTCATCAAATTATACCATCGTCGTTGAAATAGATACTTTACTATTGTCGTATGTTCTGTGGACAAAACAAAGTGGTGAGTAAACGCTACTTACGACAAATGTATACGGAATGAAAAGTAAATTTTCTCATTAACGTTAAGAGATATTAAATGTAAAAATATGGGAAATCAAAACTAATAACACCAACTACGTCTCCTTCAAAAGTTACAAAAATCTACCGTACAGTTTCGGATTAATTCGACCTTAAACTTCAAAGTCAATTTTCTCAAAACCGTGTTTTGTAACATTCGACATCCGTTTTCTGAGACGACGATATGTACATACACTAGCAGCCAAGTAGTACTTTGTATGTGTTGACGTTATTGCCTGCGATGTCCTTTACGAATTTGCAAATATGCCATTACTATTTTAGCACAAGCTGTTTTCCGTGAGCTTTAATGTCTCTATGTGTGTATATGTACTACGAAACTAAGTATGGATATGCATACATATAGATATACGTTAGACCGAGTCGGTCTCCATGCAAGAGAAACAAGTTCCTTATTATTCCAACACCTTCCCCGCTAGTTTGACAGTGTACAGCGGCATGAATTTAGCTTTGTTTATATCGTTTCTATCCTCGAGCGTCCTTGGGTGCACAAAGGTACACATGTTAATTTTGTTCGCATAACGGTTGTTTGTAACAGCCTTAGAGAATCGAGATAGATATAGACATACGAGTATATATACCAAAAAGTTCAAAATCAAAAGATAAATTGATTACGCAACATCTGTCCTTTCTCCCATCCGTCCGCAGACAAGATAACTCATGTAAAAAAATAAGATATATTAGAGAAATTAGTCACATATGTAGGTAAGTTGGTATTGACCATTGGCGAAATCGGGCAGTTGCTTGGGGTGTCACTAAGGAACCCGTTTAAAATTTTTGAAATCGGGCCATAGCCGCGCTACCTCCCTTATAACGGTAATTTACATAAATACGAAAAGTGTTACTACTTAATTTAATTCACACAAAATCAGTGTTTGCAATAGCCTCTTATTATCACATTTTTGGAAAAAGGTCGTGGCACCGTCCCCTTGTGCCTACCTACATATCGTCGATGATTTTGCAAAACCGCCCATCAACCAATTGTTAAACCGCCTATTTTACGGCACTCAAATTTTACAGGAGAGCGAAAAACGGGTTTTTCTTTGAAGGCATTGTTGTTAAAATAATGATTTTATGATTTTTATGCATAAATCTCGATGCCTGGAGTTCAGGGTTATCATATCACATTTTGCACACAACGGCAATTTAGGCGGTTTTGCAAAAACTTCGACGATGTGTGTATCTCCGTAACCGATTTATTAATTTGTACCAAACTCTGTACGGTTATTGCGCTTGGAGCAAAGGGCAATTTGTTTAAATTTTTTTTTAAATCGGACTAAAATCACGTCCACTTTCCATATAACGGTCAATTTCAGAAATATGAACACTCCGATATTTCAATAACTAAAGACGTAAATTTACTTCACCACGTCTTCTTCTTATTTGACGCTGTAACCGCCTAAGCGATTGTGGCCGAGTTCAATAAAGCACGACAGTGAAGCCGCCAAGTCCTTCTTCATTTGGTCTTTCCATCGCAGTGGGGGCCTCCCTCTTCCTCTGTTACCCCCAGCGGGTTCCGTTGAGTTGAATACATTCAGAGGTGTAGCGTCGGTGTCCTTCAAACAACCTGACCAAGCCAGCGCAGCCAATGTATTTTAATTCCCTGCACTATTTCCATGTCGTTCTAAAGCTCATGCTGCTCATCGTTCTATCATTTGCGGTACTTGCCGCCGCCAAAAAGGCGCGTAAAGGCCCGTAAATCTTCCTCAAAATCTTTCTCTCGAATACTCCAATAGCCGCCTCATCTGTTTGATACAACATTAAAAATGTATTCTTGAAAGTCATAAATCTCTTTAGGATCATGAAAAACTTCATCACTTACATAAGTTTTTAATTTTAAAGTAAGTAACTTTAATTTAGACAGTTAGAAATTGAGATAACTGATTTTACTGGCCAGTGGGGGCGGGCAATTGAGACCATGTCTGTTTGAAGGGGATGTCAGCAACGAAATTTTTCATGTCGCGATTATCGTCCCCAAGTAA
>NW_023461249.1:18635-19702 GCF_013731165.1 Rhagoletis pomonella
TTACTTGGGGACGATAATCGCGACATGAAAAATTTCGTTGCTGACATGCCCTTAAAATAGTCATGGTCTCAATTGCCCGCCTCCACTGGCCAGTAAAATCAGTTATCTCAATTTCTAACTGTCTAAATTAAAGTTACTTACTTTAAAATTAAAAACTTATGTAAGTGATGAAGTTTTTCATGATCCTAAAGAGATTTATGACTTTCAAAAATACATTTTTAATGTTGTATCAAACAGATGAGGCGGCACTTGGAGTATTCGAGAGAAAGATTTTGAGGAAGATTTACGAGCCTTTTTGGCGACGGCGAGTACCGCAGACGATGGAACGATGAGCTGTATGAGCTTTAGAACGACATGGAAATAGTGCAGTGAATTTAAACACATCGGCTCCGCTGGCTTGGTCAGGTTGTTTGAATGGACACCGACGCTACACCTCTGAATGTATTCAACTCAACGGAACCCGCTGGGTGTAACAGAGGAAGAGAGAGGCCCCCACTGCGATGGAAAGACCAAATGAAGAAGGACTTGGCTTCAATGGCGGGCTTTATTGAACTCGGCCACAATCGCTTAGGCGGTTACAGCGTCAAATAAGAAGAAGACGTGGTGAAGTAAATTTACGTCTTTAGTTATTGAAATATCGGAGTGTTCATATTTCTGAAATTGACCGTTATATGGAAAGTGGACGTGATTTTAGTCCGATTTCATAAAATTTTAACAAATTGCCCTTTGCTCCAAGCGCAATAATCGTACAGAGTTTGGTACAAATTAATAAATCGGTTACGGAGATACACACATCGTCGAAGTTTTTGCAAAACCGCCTAAATTGCCGTTGTGGCAAAAATGAGATATGGTAACCCTAACTCCAGGCATCGAGATTTACGCATAAAAATTAAAAAATCATTATTTTAACAACAATGCCTTCAAAGAAAAACCGTCTTTTCGCTCTCCTGTAAAATTAGAGTGCCGTAAAATAGGCGGTTTAACAATTGGTTGATGGGCGGTTTTGCAAAATCATCGACGATATGTAGGTAGGCACAAGGGGACGGTACCACGACCATTTTCCAAAA
>NW_023461249.1:19802-27687 GCF_013731165.1 Rhagoletis pomonella
TTTTTTTACATGAGTTATCATGCCTACGGACAGACGGACGGACGGACAGACATTGCGTAATCAATTTATCTTTTCATTCTGAGCATTTTGGTATATACACTCGTATGTCTATATCTATCTCGATTCTCTAAGGCTGTTACAAACAACCGTTATGCGAACAAAATTAACATGTGTACCTTTGTGCACCCAAGGGCGCTCGAGGATAGAAACGATATAAACAAAGCTAAATTCATGCCGCTGTACACTGTCAAACTAGCGGGGAAGGTGTTGGAATAATAAGGAACTTGTTTCTCTTGCATGGAGACCGACTCGGTCTAACGTATATCTATATGTATGCATATACATACTTAGTTTCGTAGTACATATACACACATAGAGACATTAAAGCTCACGGAAAACAGCTTGTGCTGAAATAGTAATGGCATATTTGCAAATTCGTAAAGGACATCGCAGGCAATAACGCCAACACATACAATGTACTACTTGGCTGCTAGTGTATGTACATATGTACATAAATATGTATATCGTCGTTCAATGTACAAAACCATGTATCAAGATAATGAAAAACTGCGTGTGTGAGGTTGCATAAATTATTTTTTAGAGAGTAAAAACACTCATATTTCAAAATGATTCTCTTTTTTATAAAGCAATCGCATTTCTGGCTAGTATATTTCAGGACGAATGGATCAAGATTGAGCCAAGAGCTTGTGTGAGCAAATCCAATTTTTGGCAGTAAATGTCAGTTACGCGGTTTTGTACTTTAAACGACGATATGTAGATACGCTACGTACGCGCCTGGGTGTTGTCGTTTGCAGCTGTCAATGCCGCAATGTGACTGCAGCCCAAGCAACGTATGCAGGGGCTGTGTCACAATTCACCACCCACATTTACAGCTACATATATAGGTGTTGGCCCTTTAGCGTAGTAACATACACCCACTCAGTTGCTTTTGGCGAGCAATTGCAATTCCATTTTTTTATATATGTATGTAGGTGCATATATTCGTATTTGTATTTGCATTTGTAATAATTCATGTACAGATTGGAACCTCTGCATGCATATGCTTGTATGTATAGGTGGTACATATTTATGTAGCTGGCATGGCATGCATTACATTTCAGGTAGTGTAGGCGGTAACTGTGGCTACTAAACTACATACTTACCTCTCGTTCATTATTGCTGTACTGAATACTGAGGTTTGGCATTGCTCTAAGTATTGCAACTAATGATTGTATTGTGTTGCTGTAGACAACCGGCCGATATTGTTTGAAGTCCTCTGGGGTAAACCCGCTTTCGTGGATAATTTTCATTTGTTTAACTATTGTGCTTTTACCCGATTCACCAGCACCTGTAAGATGAGAAAAATATATTGAAGATATTAGATTCTTAGCATAAAACCTCAAGGAAAAATTAACATTTTTATAAAAATATATCTGGTCATAAATAAGTTTATTACGGTTAAATGTATGTATTAGTATAGTGTATGCATAAACATCATCGATGACAGTCAGTTAAGTCTAAGTTGGATTTTTATATAGGAATCTCACTTTTGTGAAAACTGCAAATAGGTTATATTGAATATAAGCCCTCGATATATAAAAGGTGGTTCTTTAAAGATATGAATTTTTAACTTTGAAAAACTATTTTTAGACTCAAAAAAGTTATGTTAAATGATTTGAGTTCAATTTAAATACATATATATTAACTTATTTTAGAGTTAGAATTCTTTTTTTAAGTTAAAACGTTTTTTTTATTAAAAACCAAAAAACGCATTTTGAAAATTTCGGCATCTTTTAAGATCAGTTAGAGGAGTTGTAAAAAAATCGAGCCACAATTTATAGAATTTTTTGCTTTTACAATTTTTTAATTTTCACAAGTCTGTAATACTTTTATTTAAAATTTTTTTTTTTTATATATAGCTAAATGTCGCCTTAAAACGAGATCAGACAAATGTTTGCAACTAAAATAGACATTCAAACAACAAACTTGCAAAATCCGCGTCATTATGGAATTTTTAACTTTCCAAATTTTGTCTTTTGGCCAAACTTTGTATATATGTACATGTGAGCAAATCTTATGAGTTTTTTTTTAGTGTCACTACCTTCTCTCGGCAGAAAAAAAACGCTAAACCATTCTTATTGCATTTACTTCAATCAATGGAGTTCCAAAAGCAAGTACTATAAAAAATAAATCAAATATTTGAACAATTGAAGCATTTTCATTGTCACCCGAAAGCATCATAATTGTTTGTTTCTTATAACCTTGGGAAGTTTTCAAATGGAATGTTTATATTAGAGGCAATGGACTTTGGCATTAAATAAAACATATCTGTGGAGTTTTAAGAGTGTACCACAAAATTAAAAGAAATGGCAGCATGCTGAATATCTGTCGCAGCTATTTTGTGACTTTTGAAATTTTACGTTTTGTTTTTGTTTTAAAACTTTAAGATATTTCAAAATGTCAACATTAAATGGTGAAAATGTTTTTATTGCCAAAAGGAACGAATGAAAAAAAGAGATTGAGTAAAAGACGATTATGATTTGAGAAACTAAAATTCCATTTTTACAATTTTTGTTATACGCAACTGCGGGTATATAAGCACGAGTGGTTATTTTTACTTTTTTCAGTAGGATATCATTTTTAAGTTTTAATTTAAATACACTTTCGCGATGAAATCTTGTACTTTATACAAAACTAAAGATAATGCAGTTTTTGTCGAAAAATGTAACAACTCGTGAGATTTGTTCATATAATAAAAAGAATTCTGGCCGAAATTTATCCAAATCAAAAATCGTCGTTTTCAACCACTGGTCGATTTGACATGGAGTGATCCATATAGACCCTTCGCCCGAAATTTTCGCAAATACCAATTTTTTCGAAATTGACTTGTTTTGTTTTGTTGTTTGTTGTTGGTAAAATAATGTAGCTGAAATTCCTATAGTTGCGTCAAAAATTTACAGTACATTTTATCATATGTTACAGTGCATTTTTTCTTTCTTGTGGACGATATTATCGTATGTGCTATACAAAAATATTTTGTACGTACTTAGTAAAAAAAAAACTAAATAAAACAAATTCAAAAAAATATTAAAAAGTAGAAAAAAGCACAAAGTTTAATAAGACATTAGTATCTATTCTTTTTCTACACAATATTCTAAATTTTAGGCTGCGTACAACAGTTCAAAATTGACTATTCGGTCAAAAACATGTTTGCCGATACCGAAAGCCAGTTCTTGTGTGTTATTAAAATATCTTTTATAATATTTAAGGATAATATTGCTTTAGAATTCATAATTTCAGTGAGGAAGCAATTGGGGTATTCACAACGGTGTCGTAAGTGTCGTATGGTTGTATGTCGTCAACTTTAAACGGCTAAAAATATATCATACAAATCGTATTATGAATTTTCACAGCATTAAAAAGTAGTTGGCTGTGGTTTAAAGTCCTCAAAATATTTATTTAAGCTTTCAAAGTTTTCGACAACAATAACGCATCATTGTAAATGCCCCAAATGTATAGATTATTTTACAACCTTATATCATTATTTAATGGTTCCTGAACTAATTTATTGTGGTCTGAATTGTTTCATGTTGAATTTTGTAAATATTTTTTCCAAAATACGAAAGGTTTTTTTATCTGAATCCATCTCTATTATACGAGTAAGGGTACGTTCACACAGAGAATGGAACCGAGTCAAACAAAGCTGTTCTGAGCTTTCAAATTGCTGTAGCTTTATCAAAGTTTTCAAACAGCAAGCTTTTTCAGAAGCATTTTGGAAACAGAGATCATTTAAAATATTCAACATGAGAAAATTCAGTTTACAACAAATTATTCTTTATATCTCAGAAAGTGATGAAATTAAATATTGATAAAAAGTAGTAGAACAATCAACACATTGCTTCTTCGGCGACATAATGGGCCGTATGCATAAAAACTAAGCAATGGCTTTTTCTAAAATTTCATACCTTTCACTAAAAGTTGCCGAATTCGCATATGAAAAAGAAAAACTACCACGCAGTTTGACCCAAATTTTTTGTTAGAAAATTAAACTTTCATTTGCATGTTTTATTTTTGTAAGAATTGTGACAAATCTCTGCATAACGTCTATCAAAAGAGCAACATCAATTTGCATATTGCAATAATTTTCCAAATTTAATAAATCGCTCTGAGTGATTTATCTAAACAACAAATTAACATTTCATCAATCACATTCAACTCATCGCATTTTAATGATACTTAAAAACACTAATTAAGCATTGATAATTGAGTTCTTCTCTCTTTCAAATTTCCAAGTGCTACTCAAATATGCTTTGAGTACAAACAAACACTTGAATTAGTGCAGTTTATTAGCAACATATGTATGTGCATAGATACATACATACATATGTATGTATGTATATAAAACGATTGTACTCACTTACATACTCAAGTAGAGGCCAGAGGGCAGAATGATAGCGCCACTGTAGTGGCAAAGTGCAAGGAACACAGAACCGCAAAACAACCCAACACAACCAATTAAATTCAATGCATCATGCCACCTAATATGTACGTACATACATACATACTTACGGACACTTCATGCAAGCGTGTGTGCAACAACATTTAAGTGCTTGTAAAACTGCAGCAGCCACAAAAATACATGGCAAAAACAAAAAAAACTATCTAAACAATGGATTAATTGTTGGCATGTGTGGACATACACAAGTCGTCCAATGGCAGTACTGATGGCAAATTCTGATCTTAAAGATGCCAGCAATTACCAGCGCGTTAATGGGTGGAATGACGATGAATAGGAACGTACTATAAGTGCCAGTAGCGTACAAACGGTGATGCGGTAGCAGCTAATGTGGCTGTTAAAGACAAAACACGAATGTTGCTGCTGATGATGATGCCCCGTCGTAATGAGGCAAAGATATTGATCATGGCGAATGGCGTTAGTGATTTGTTGAAAGACCGACCACTCAACGCATAAGCATTTTATTTAAGCTGCATACATACACACACATACATATGTATTTAAAAATACAAACAACATTTGTATATATGTATGTATGTAAGTATATACCAAAGCAAATTGCTGTACAAGTTCAGCAGGGTACTGATACTGTTGGTGTATAGTAATGGAAAACTTTGAGAAAAATAAATTAAAAGAAATGAGAAAAACAAACCAGAACGGCACATGCCACAACGCTAACGACTGATGCGCGTGTGTCCTGTTGAAAAACATAACCCACACACATAAGTATGTAATAGTTTTTCCCATCTCTTTCAACGAGATCAATTCCAAATGAATTACACGTCACGCAATGCATTGTTGTTATAAAATTATTTTTGAATGCAATACTTCACCAACTCAAGTGTAATGCGTAAGCGTAGTGAATAAACAGAGAACAAAACAATAGGTAGACATGTATGGTGGGCTGCTTTCAGAGTTAACCCGGAATATGTTAGAACTGATCAAAAAGCTCGTCGTACAACGGGTTCACAACATCTTAAGCAAAAAAAATTCTAGCAAGAATTCTTGAATAGAAACATTCACCTTTAGAGGAATTTCATATCACCGCGGCCACCTGACGATATGACGTAGGGTTGCCTATTTATACGGAACTTAAAATTTTAAGAAAACGTCATACATACCTTTCTTTAAAGTGCTGTATCTTGGAAAACTTTTAACGAAACTTAATGAAAAAAAAATTTATTTCTTCCGCCTTGTTATGGGTTTTAATTATAAATTGTTTATATTAATGTGCAACGTGTTGTTGATGTTGATGTGGCTGATATTTTGGTTACATCGCAAAAGAATATTAGACCTCCAATGATAGCTTCAAGGTTAGCGCTTTTATTAAAACAAGAAATAGGAAAGGTTTATAAAAAACAAGCCTATTGAGTAATAAAATTGTAGTTAAAAAAAATCAACAACACGCTTTTATTACAACAAGAACTAAAAAGGAAAAAAATTATTTATTGATTTAAAGATTCGTTAAAGAAAGATATGTATAGCGCCTGTAATATAAGTTTACACAAAAAAAGTTACATACCGTTTAAATAACAGCAATAGGCGGACCACGTCTAAGTTTTTACTTTTTTAGTTGTTTACATACAATTATAAAAAATAATTTTTTACCAAAGGTCCAATTTCGAACTTCGAAGTCCCATATCTTGATTCCGGAGACTAACTTCGTAAAACGGAGAAATTACTTTTATACTTATGAATCAATCTGTGGCAGTGATAATATTCATAGTCAAGTGCACATAATATCGCGCAAAAAAGGCGACTTTTCAATGCATGCTTTTAGGCTGTGTAACAGTTTTCTCGATTAGTGGTGAGGTAGGACACTTGTCTTTTTGTCACGTGTATATCAACTCGCGTTCTTATTTATTTAGATTTCACTAGTATTTAATGTATAGTAAAAGTTAGTTATGAGTCATAACAAAACATATGACAAAAGATAGTACAGCATACAACATTAAATATTTACAAAGAACAGGCAAGACTAGCCTATACAACTACCTTGCCAGTTATAGTTAAATCAATTGATATGCAATATACAAGCAGAGGGTCATGCAAATCCCTGTGTTTAAAAATATGCAGCAAAAATATGATTCGAAGCGCTATAATGATGCCAACTGTAAAGCTGAGGCAATTTTTTGACATATATACACATATCCAATAATAAAATACTCGGTTGGTTGGCAAAGGTTAGCTGGTATTTTTATTTTATTGCCTACTAAAATTTTCATGTCCCGGCCCAGGTAGCTTTCAAAAATTAGAAATTGTTAAAATAAATGTCCGAGCGAAATTAAAGGTTGACATATAATACATATTCATGGGCCATATTTTCGTAAAATATTCTAACCCATTAGTTCCCGCCGGAAATGTTCGTATTGATCCTTACTTTAAGAAACCCATCAAAAAGAAAATTTAAATGTTCGTTAGAGGATTTAGAAAAATTAACAAAGAATTGTCAAAGTTATCTTGGCCAATATATAGAGATGAGGGGGAGAATAGCGTTGAACACTTTAATTATCTGTTTATAATTTGATTCGAAAGTATGGACCAAAACGTAATATCGTACTTATCCGCAAATTCGATCTAATTGGCTTTCAGCCCAGTTTTCTTCAATAGATATTTTGATGCCTCTCTTATAAAACGCAAAAAGTTATCAAATAAAAATTGATCTTCCATCATTGAAGTTTGTCATGAAGGGCAGCACAATCAAAATTTTCTTAGATAATGCCATAAATAAAAGTTAAAGAAATAATTGAACTTCTGCTTTCTAAAGGTTTAAGAATTAAAAGATGCAAACGAGCATTGTATGATGGGAGCGAGTCATTGAATCGTAAGCTCCGCAATACATAAATACCTAATGCTCTACCCAGAATTGCAGCGGACGATGGTAAAACGATCGTCGGTTAACCGTTGTCAAAATTAAAACTCACAACGGCATATGGAATGGCTCATAATTGCTGCGGCAGCGTTTTTCCCACCGTCGTTTTTCGGTTGATTTAAATTTATATATATTTTTACCGCCCAGCGGGGACGGCACAATGCTGATTGAGTGTTTTGTAGTAATTTTTACTTTTTTCACAAGTTTGGCAAATCATTCGCAATTCTCTATTCAATCTTCGACTATTGCATAAGGTTGTTAATATTGTTTTATTGTTCTATCTGATGTATTTTAAATGTGAATATGTTTGCGCTTCTTAGAATTAAAGTTTAAATTTGATCGATTGAATTATAAAAATTTCCAATTTGTTTTTCTCAAAACTATATTTTTCAAGTTACATTATTTCGTTATTCCAGCGACGAAATAATCAAGCTCCAATTTGTCATTACTGAATTGCTGAATATGTAGACAGGGTTACCAATGCCTCTCGAACTGCG
>NW_023461250.1:0-3503 GCF_013731165.1 Rhagoletis pomonella
CGTTTATTTCTTGCAGTTGCCATCTGAACTCGGGGTTGCCCAAATGGTTTTTTATGTATGGAACTTTTTTTCATCATGTTTAATATTTTGATGTTGACTTTATGCTGCTGTTGTTTTTGGTATCCCTTATTGTTGTTGTTATTATTGTTTTTCTCCGTATTGTTATTTTATGGTTGCACTTTTGGTTAATATTTTTTTGACAAAGTGCATGTGATAGCAGTCCACCATATGGCAATGTGCGTACACACAAGCACACATACATATGTATGTATGTACATACCCAGCAGAGAATGGAATGCATTCCGCATCGATGCCCTACTGATGACAAGTAATGGCATTTGATTGCGCTCTCGATTATCTTTCTATTGAAGTATGCATTTCATTTAGCATTGCGTGACATTGGCCGTAAGGTGTGAGGACTTCTGTCGCATTCCTTTTAATAAACGCAGAAATGTTGCTCTTGCTGCATTACCGCTAGCACGCTCAAAGTAATGCAGAATGTTTTAATGAGTAATGCCGCAATTAAGCACTAGATTACTCTTTGGCAAGGGGTAATGCAGCTTATGTGATGATGATATATAGAAATATCTAGCAAAATATTTTTATCAAAATGTAATGCATATAAAATAAGGGTTCGCCATCAGTTGCCTGTATTACTTTGAAGTCAACTTTGGAGTTGATGGCACTCTCATGCAATCGCATTTTCGCTGCTGGGTACATACAGAGGTATCTATCTACACATCACACGTTTGTGCGCATGTTTGTTTAAGTTTGTACTACAAAAGCTGTGCAGTTCATTTTCTTCATATCTTTTTGACCATTGTCTGCTTGTGTCCTCAACTTATTCGACGCTTGGTGTTGTTGTTCGCTTCGGAAATCTATTTGTAGATTGGTTCACGGCTATAAATTGAATAATGGCAATCCATGAATTTGCCAAACATTGCTTTTGTTGTTCACAATTATATCTACTTACGTCTCGAGTTTTTTCGATTCCGTCTGTCGTTGCGAATTCAATTCGTGTGATTCTTATCAAAAATTAAAAATGCTTTCCTGTTGCAATTCTTTTGCGTTCTTTTTCCTAAAGTACATATGCATATGAAAGCTATTTAACCGACTTTATTTTTTATTTTTTATGTATGTTACCGCATAACTTCGGACCACTTTAACCAACTTCTAATCGAGCGCATTGTGTGAAAGACTGAAGGCCACCGTCAATGAACTGATTGGCCTGGAAAATCCACCGTATACCAGGTTTTCACAATACGCCAAATCTTGGAAAAGACCCGCGATAAAAGGATCTACACTCACCACGAAAAAAAGATCTGATCTTAATGCACTAATGTGTACTCAATAATAATATTTGTCGACTTTAAAGCAGCTTTCGACAGCACTAAAAGGAGTTGCCTATACGCTGCTATGTCTGAATTTGGCATCCCCGCCAAACACATACGGCTGTATAAAATTACGTTGAGCAATACTAACAGCTCCGTCAGAATTGGGAAAGACCTCTCCGAGCCGTTCGCCACCAAGCGGGGTTTCAGACAGGGAGACTCCCTTTCATGTGATTTCTTTAATATGATGTTGGAGAAGATAATAAGAGCTGTAAAGCGAATGGGTCTGGTGGTAAACGAGGACAAGACGAAGTATCTCCTGTCATCAGACAAACAGTCAGCACATTCGCGCCTTGGCGCCCACGTCACTGTTGACAGTTATAATTTCGAGAAAGTAGAGAATTTCGTTTACTTGGGAACCAGCATTAACACCGATAATAATGTCAGCATAGAAATCCAACGCAGAATCACTCTTTCCAACAAGTGTTACATTGGACTGAGCAGGCAATTCAGGAGTAAAGTCCTCTCTCGACGTACGAAAACCACGCTCTATAAGTCAGTCATTATGCCCGTGCTGGTATATGCCGCAGAAGCATGAACAATGACAACATCCGATGAGGCGGCACTTGGAGTATTCGAGAGAAAGATTTTGCGGAAGATTTACGGGCCTTTAAGCGTTGAAGACGGCGAGTACCGCAGACGATGGAGCGATGAGCTGTATGAGCTACATGACCTTTACAACGACATGGACATAGTGCAGCGAATTACAATACAGCGGCTCCGCTGGCTTGGCCATGTCGTTCGAATGGACGCCGACGCTCCAGTTCTGAAAGTATTCAACTCGGAACCCGCTGGTGGTAGCAGAGAAAGAGGGAGGCCCTCACTGAGATGCAAATATTGGCGTCAGTTGACACAGAAAAGAAACGACTGGCGTGCTTTGTTGAACTCGGCCAAAATCGCTTAGGCGGTTACAGCGCCAAATAAGAAGAAGAAGAGGATGTACATATAGGGATAAAACGATACCATGGAAGTGGCGATACAAGTACTTGGAACTAGCATCGAAAGAAAGTATCGATACCAACAAAGTATCGGGCTAAAAGTACCTACTTATATCGATATTTGTAACTATAAGAATTGTTTGTTTAAAAAGCGCTATCACATATTTATCTATGAATTTTTGTCAAAATAACTTATTAGTTTTGATTTTGGGCGAATTTTTAAGAAAAACCTTAAGTTTTAAAACATGTTTTACTAGGATGACCTCCCAAAATACCAGTGCAAAGTTCAATAAGTGTTTTTTAAAAATGTTGACAGAATTTTGTTTACATAATTTTCATATTTTTTAAGTACGTATTTTATTTGTTATACATAAATATTTATTTTGTACAAAGAGAAAGCGATTGAGATCAAAAATATTTATTTTATGATTTATTTCATACAAATTAATTATTTCATAAAAGTTATCTGTATTACACTAATCAACAGCAGTTTTGCAAAGTAACTATGGCATATTTCTAAAAGAAGTAATCATGTTAACAATTTTTGGAGGACAAAGTTATAGTGTAGTGTAGGCATTCATATCGCTAGCTTACAGTGAAAAATTGCTAAGTCCATTTGTAGAAAATGTACAAAGGAAAAAGCTTTTCAAAATATTTCCTTCAAGAATTTTGCAGAAGATTCCGTGGCAAATCAAAAGATTTGGAATTTTTTGAGAGTTTGTCGATTTTTCTGTGCCCCTCTTGGACTTAGTAAATTTGACTTTAATTGAATATAAACGGGTAGAAATAAAACAAGCACGTTAGTTAATCCTTATGGAGACGTTGCGTTTTTAATTCACCTTGCTTCCTATATCCAAATATGAGTTTTCACAAAAAGTGGACTTAGCAACTTTTCACAGCTAGCGATATTTATAGAGATGACAATAGGTTTTTCTTTGTAGGAGTTTTTTTTTTCATTGGCAACTAAGCTGCCAAAAATTTTTAACTATTATTTATTTTTTTATTTATAAAATTTAATAATAACTAAATTGAAAAATAAAAATCCGCGAATAAAATTGTCACTGAATCAGGTTTCGATACAAGTACTTTCTTCCGATACCTACTCAGTACTCGGTTCGCAAGTATCGATACCAAAATTATTTGGTCAAGTATCGAGTATGTACTTGTATTTACT
>NW_023461250.1:8503-27679 GCF_013731165.1 Rhagoletis pomonella
TTTTTAACCCAAAAATTTACAAGTCTCGCATTAAGATGATTTATTTCATATCGCTGCTGCTTCTTTTATGGTTTTCAATTAGAATATTCACTCTTTTCGTCAGATATAATTAAAAATTATTTGGCGAATCGAGTCGATTTCAAAGTTTCGAATTTCAGAACATGCCCGTATTTTTTTCATTCCAATTATGTGTTTATTCCCAGGCTTTTGCCTGACAACGACGCGGCAACACTGATGGAAAATACAAAGTATGCATATACAGCAATACAAATTTCTGTAAAAAAAGTTTGTTTTCAATTAACAGAACTGGTATTGAAAGAACTCGTAAGCAAGTATTAACAGCAATTTCGGGGAATAGCAGGAAAATGTAAGACAATTTTTAAAACGACTTATGGCGCGCTAGAATTTCTTCTCTTCCCACTGTGCGGCGTGTAATCCTAATTTGACAGCCGCTTGACGCCAACAAAAAGTGACAAAACGGTGAACACACCAACAACGTGCTAGCAACAAAAACGATGATGGGTCATATATCAATAATCAACCAGACCCAATTCACTCTCAATTTCCAGCGCAGTCAGTTAGTCAAAAACCATGGAAGGAATTTTGAAGGATCAACCGACAAATTATAAAAAGTGCACAAAACAATCACAGAAGCGAAGAGGGGGAGGGGAATACAACTGCTGAAAAAGGCAAAACAGTTGAACAAACAAAACATAAATTTCAAAAATAATTTATTAGCTTCAAAACGGAGTTAAAGATCAAATGAATAAATATAAATATGCGGGCAAGACTCAGCTTACATCAAAAACAAAGCGGACACAAAATAAAAAAGAGAGTTGAATTTCAAAAAAGTAAGGTTAGTCGGAGTGAAAAGACAAAAACTGCAGCAGACAGATGATGACCACGGTAGCCGTGGTCATGGTTGTGGCGCTGATGGTGGGGGGAGGGGGCTAATCATGAGTGAGCGGACTTACTCAGTTGCTAAAGTCAGTTCGAATGCAATTTGATGGACACCTTACAAACGAAGCCAATTCTGATCTCTACATAACATACAGTTGTAGGCATACTTGCCGGCATGGATACGAAAGCAATGCGCAAATATATTTGGCGTGTGGAGGCGGCAGAGAAATTATTTTGTGCGGCGACACAACATTAATAATTTTATACACAATCCATACTCATACAAATGTATAGATGTACACAAAAAATAAATCAATTTTTTTTTATATATGATAAGCACATGTTCTCTGTATAAATCAAAATCGAAGCATTCACAATACGAGTATACCACCAGCAGTATTCGAACATCATTTGAGTTGAAGCGGCAGCTGCTGCTTCATCGTAACAAAACTGAAAAGGAGGCACCAGCATCGAGATTCCCACATGTTCACAATTTTGTTCATATTTTCTCTTGTGCGGACGAGCAAAAAAGTTTGACTGTCCGGCGATTCTTGAAAGCTCACCTTTTTTTGTGTCACTTGGCATATCAAGCCAGACAGATTTGGTTGTTCCTTGTTCCTTTCGCTTCGTAGTGTTTTTGTTGTCTCATTGTTGGCTTATTGCTGCACACTTTCATTCATACAAATTCATTTTTACTGTGGTACCTAATTCTTATGATTTCGTTAACCTGCAACTGTGATTTTGCAGATTCTTCTTGGTTTTGTTGTTATTGTGGAAGTATGTCCTTATGCCTGTTTTGGTGTTGTTTTGCTTGCAAAGCTGTGACGAAGAATTTTTGCGTCACGCGTCGATTTTGTTTTGTATTTTTTGATACTCAATCGACCTGGAGCCCTCCGTTATTCAACGTAAGTACACAGTGGAGCATTCTGCAGATTTGTTTTAATACAAGAAAAAACGACTATACTCAGTCTGGAATCTTGCGACCCACGAGGTCAACCCATGGGCGAGATTCGATAACCAATGCGAATCAAGCCTTGGTTCACGACAGAAAGAGACGGAGCTTCGGTGGGGCCACCCCACTTTTACGGTTGAGAAGTTCATTTAAGCCTGCAGTGTCTATATCCCAGTGAATGCGGCTGCAAGCGGGTGTCTGTCTTGGAGAAGCTGCTCGCTATATAAACGTGTATCCGGTTGAAAAACCATTCACCCCAGCAATGGTTGTGCGCTGGGCTTGTGATCCGCCACGTAAAAGCTCTACCAAATTCAAAAGACAACAGTGCCTCGTATGAGATCAACACCAACGCAAACGTTTAAAGGTCTATAACTCGAGAAAATACACCTGGACTATCCGGACCCTTCGATCGCTGCCCCCGTCAATGCCTCTCACCTGCTCTCTGGAAGTTGTCTTCCGCAACGTGTATCCGCTGGAACCAAATTTGAAGCGCATTAAGTACCGTCGCCGAAGAAGTAGTCGGATTTCAGCGAACCACCGAGAACAGGGCCTACAGATCCATGCGCGATCGAGCGCCACACAAACTGTGTGACACAGATATAGGAAGCTGAAGAGCGCAGCGCGACATATTTGCCGTAATTAGAAGAGAGAGTCCGAAATATATAAGTGCGAAGAGCTTGAAATGTTGGTCGATAGGAAAGACACCCGAAAATTTTACCAGCAATACCCGCGCGAGCTCCTGTAAGAACAACCATGGCGACCTAGTGACCGTTGTCCACAACGTACTTAAATTATGGAGGAAACACTTTTCCACCCTATTCATTGCAGAACGGAAAGTAGTGGAGAAGACGAACCCCAGCCCCTAGTCGATGATGATGGGTTCGATGTCCCACCGCTGAACTATGACGAGGAATGCAATTACGCGGCTTAAAGGCAACAAAGCTGCTGGAGCTGACAGCCTGCCAGCATAGCTATTCAAGTACGACGGCGAGAAGCCGTTTAGTTAGGTGCATGCATCAACTCTTGTGCAAAATATGGTCAGGTGAACGCATGTCCGACGAGAGGAATTTAAGTGTATGTGTGTGGAAATAGGATCGACAAACTGCATCTATTTGTAAATTTCAGATACGCTTTTGGCGGCAGGAAAAGAAGTTGTATATATGCCGCGATGCCTGAATTTGCCATCCCGACGAAACTGATACGGCTGGGTAAAATGGCGCACACCAATACCAGCGGTTCCGTCACGATTGGTAAGCACCTTTCAGGTATAATGTCGAATTTTCAAAACACAGCTGAGCGCTCATAAGTCACCCTGCGGGAGAATGGAATGTTACAAAGTAATGTAGAAAGTAATGTATTGCTCTTATAGCCTATACATTATTAGGAGACTCCGCATATTAAGCGCCTAGTCATAGTAGTGTAATCGTTCCGGCATACTAAAATGCGAAGCTTTTATGCCGAACACATGTATTTCAATGAAGCTCTGTATATTACGACTCATAATCAAGTTTGCGCCTAATCATGAAAGCTTCATGAAGCGAAGCGCCCAACATTGTAAGGCGCTTGCAATTTTGAAATCGTCATTTGTTTACATTTTTGTTTTGGAAATAAAAATTATTTGTCATTTGTCATGATTTTGTGCGTGTCGCTTTAAAAAAACTGTAAATTTAATCTATAAATAGAGAGAACGAACAAAAGAAGAAGAGCGTCCGTGGCTCAGAGTTTGAACTGGCGATTAACAAGTTGTTAGCCGAACGCGCTATTATTTGGCTAGTGGGAGCTGTTGAAATAACCTGGAAAAAAGACATCATTAAATTTGTTCTCAAACGTTTTTTGTTTGTGGCTTCAAATCTGGACATTATCCCTTCTATTGCTTCCCAGTCTGAGAGTGGAATTTTTGGTAATGTAGAAAGTAATGTGTATGATTTTACCCGCTATATTTATGAGAAAACATTCAGAGATACAAAGCATTAAATATTTTAATTAACCCACTGTACATGAATAATTTTAAAACCAATTCGTGTTACGTACAGAGTTGCCAGATTTTCTTAAATAGCATAAATCACAATGAAATTACATTGACAGTTTAAATAATACGTAACTTAATAAAAACATTCTCTTATAAAATAGAACAGCCGCTGCGGCGGCCACTGTGGTGTAGTGGTTGGCACTGCGCGCTACCATTCCGAGGCCGGTGAGGCCGGTTCAACCCAACAACACAAAATAAAAAAAGCAAAAAAGGTTTTTTTTTTCCAAATAGTGGTCGCCCCTCGGTAGGCTATGGCAAACCGCCGAGTGTATATCTGCAATGAAAAGCAGCTACTCATAAAAACCAATCGCCGTTCGGTGTCGGCGTAAAACTGTAGGTCCCTCCGCTTTGTGTGACAACATCAAGCCGCACGCCACAAATCGGAGGAGAAGTTCTATTCTTATTATTATTGTTTATTCAGATTTTGTTTTTGTTGTCTGATAAAGTTTTTTTTTATGTACCATTGATTCGGTACCTGGAATTTAGTAGAAGTTGAAAAAGTTTTAAGATATCCTCAATTTATTAAAATCCACAGCGTGCTGAAATTTGCAATTTATTTATAAATTTGCTTTTATTTCAATCGATTTGTAAAAATATATATATTTTTTTAACATCTGCTGTGGCTACAGAAATGCAAAGGACAACTGGATTTTTCTCAAAGAGGAATTGGCTACCAAAAAGCCTAAAGAGATATTTTAACTTATTCGTTCAAATCTGAAATTTTGAGAAACTTTACTATTGTCTAAGAAACTGTAATTGACAGTTAAAACTGTGAATATGGCAACACTGGTTACGTATAAACATGCATTGAAATGAATGTCTGCGTGTGAAACGAGAAATCGCGCGCACGCCTGCGCACACGTTCCTTATCGGTGTAGAATTGATCGCAATCTCGAACTTATTGCCAACCTTGCTATCGTTGCAAAAGATGCGGCTGCTACTCCTGCTGCATTCGCTATGTGCGTTAGTGCTATGTTCAGTTCCTACAAACGATTCCTCCACATCTTCGAGTGGACAACCGGGGGTCGCTTTGTGTGCTCGAGCGTTGGTGCGTGTTGTCATAATGAATGGCTCAGTTTAGGTCATTTAATTTTTGTCGTAAGATTTTTTATAGTTCTGGTGGCGCCACAAAATATTAAATTACTGTGCAGCATGTTCTTCTACCGCTATGTTTCTTATACATACATACATACATACATATGTATATTTTTTATACATTTTTTTAGTCGCACAATCCGACTATGCAATTAATAATTCGCATTTGTTGGGAACTGCAACTGCCGAGGTTCGCGAAGTAGGCGCAAATATGTATGAATTAAAAATACAGAGGTGTATATAAATATGTGCATGTATGAATGCATGTATATATATATGTATGTATGTGCAAAGATAAAGTGTGCACTTAGGTACGTACAATTATTACCCATGGCTTATACTAAATTTTCTCCATTTCCATTTGAAAGTGGTAGTAATTTCTTTATTAGTAATTTTTTAAAGTGTCTCGGCTACTTGACACAGTTTTAAAAATTAAGAAGTAGCTTAAAATTTATTTTATGAGCCGATCTGTGTTAGACGCTACTACAAACGTCAGTGAGCCTCAATGTAAGACAAGCACAATTCTCACACAATTGGAGAAGGCACTGTGGGTTTATAACAAAAATCCAAATATATGTTATGGCAGCAATAATTTTATTACCATTTTGCCAATTTCGTTTATGTTTCTTAAAAAAAAAAAATTACCAAAATATCACTTTGATTCACTAAAAGCAAACGGAATATCAAGGTAGGCACTTAATGTTGAACTACTTTGTTTGTTTAGTTTGCTTGGCTTTGAAAGCTGCTTCGTTCAATAGGAGGCTGTTGAAGAAATCAGTTGTTTGCCCTGCAAAACAAAGTACGTTTCTTTAATACTAAGAATCTTGCCAGACAAACATCCAGAATCCGTTTTATCTCAACTTATTCGATTTGGACATAATCTAAAAAAATCTTTGCATCGACAATGAAAAAAGCAGCTCCTGAATCTTTTTTTGTTTGAATGTAAACACTGAGCTGCTTGTGAACAGTCTTAAACCTTACGTAAGTTTTCCGGACCTTAGCACCAACCAACCTCAGTTTTATTACAAATATACAAATAGGATGCAAGGCATAATCTACACTCTAAAAAAGGTTCGTTTAAATTTGCGCATATTAAAATAGGTAACCAGTTTCCTCTCTTAATGAATGAATATTTACACACCGTGTTAATTAAATTGAACACTGCTTGTTTACTTTTGCTTAGCATACAGCACCTTGGTTTTCTCTAAATTATTCTTACCCCATTGGTAGAGGGTCTCGGGTGTTAGAAGACTTGCTCTAGCTGCTAGTCTCTTAAAATTTCTTCCAATACCGTCGCAAGCAGATTTCCCATGTGAACTTGCAACAAAGTTCAATTCTGGTATATCCTTGAAGGGTTTTTCGTGATTTCAGACCTTTAGTAAAGTTAATATGATTTATTCATATTGGTTTTGCTTTTTTTACACACCTTTCCTCTTTAAAAAATATGCAATTTCATAAAATTTCAATGTCTATTTATCATATTGCTCGAGCGTTAGACGATCTAGAGTCCATACGCCTTAGTAGCCCATTACGCACATTTGGGTACTTAAAGTTGACGTTATAATTAGAGACAATGTTTTTATGTAAAAAAAATTATATGATATAATAAAAAAAAAAATCAAAAAGAAAAATGTTTACTTAATTTTTTTTTTATACGGTGCACGTTAATGTAAAAATGTAATGTAATTTCCAAGATACAGCACTTTAAAGAAAGGTATAAATGACGTTTTTTTGTTTTAATTTAAGTCGCGTGTAAATAGGCAACCCTACGTCATACTGGCAAAATATGCTGCACGTATATTCATGTCACCTAGACCTTCAATCTTTTCAACTTTCATCCAAGTCCTTAGAGGTCGCGCACAGAGGTGGTCGCGGTAACATGAAATGCCTCTAATAATAAATATTAAGTGCTAATATTTACAAAATTTTAAACATTTTATGTGTTTCATTAATGAAAAATGCATTTTTACTTTAAAAATTTTTGCAATTTTAAACATTTTATGTGTATATTTATGTTTATATGTATGTTAAACCTCTCCTGTTCAAAATCAAATCTTGAACATCTCTTGCTTATATTTACACATATTCTGGTTGAAAAATATAAACTACTCAGTAGTATTTTTACATGCATTTTTTAGAGTGTATCTTATCGTAATTGGTCCTTGGTCTCTCGGATGGTGTGATAGTATTTAAATATATTATTTTTGTACGATATGAGTATGAAATACTTGGTGGTTTTCTTGTATACATATCACTATATGCTTTGCTTATAGCCTAGTCAAGTTATTTCATAAATAAGGGTGAGCTTACAATAATTTGTAAATACCTGAAAATTGGTACGAACGTTGGGAATACCATTATAAATGAAACATGAAAAGTCTCCACCGATGACATATCTGAAAAATATATACTATATTCAAGGTTATGTTTCGATTTGACCTTGAAGAAATTTTTTTGCAGGTGCGGGATCGGTGGGGACTTTACATTGAAGTTTCGATGCATCGGAAAAAGAACGTCGATGCTAAATGACATTGCCAGAAAAACATCGATAAATGGATGGTTTCTGATGTTTCAAAATTTGTTGTTGTAAACATCGATGGCAAACATCGAATTTTGAACCGATATTATCGATGTTTAAAAAATATCGATGCATCGTTTGCATCCATAGTTCGGATTCAGCGGGTCGAATACATGTCGGTAGGTCGGTCGAGTTAAAAGTACACACACTCAAAAAAAAGTTATCATCAGGACCAGTGTTGTTGCGAATATTATTCCGAAATAAAAGTTCTTTCCGGATAATAAACAAACCGCTTATCCAAATTAAATAAGTTTGGTATCAAATGAAAGAGGATTTAAATAGCTTTAAAGCGGAAATATCTAAACGAAGAAAGCCACATATTGAAAAATATTTCAATAAAAAATGTTAATTAATCACCACAAAACAAGTCATGTGTAAAAAAAATAAATATAAATAGAGGTCGTTCGCTATCTCTGTATTTCAGTCCTCTTTCATATAATTTGGACAGGCGGTTTGTTTATTAAGCGGAAAGGACTTTTATTTCGGAAAAAATATTCGCAACAACCCTGATCAGGACGATACTGTTTAGCCGTAAACGTGAAACTTTCGAGACTATACAGGTCTCAATTTGATATTGTGAAGGGTAAAACTAATTTTTTTTATAAAATTAATAACACTTTTTATATTAATAATGCTTATATTCATACCGAAAAATGATACTGTTAAAAGTTTAATTTTAACACAACGCGTATTAAACCGATGTTGATGCTTTTTTTTGATGTGCACCACTTTTTTTGTGGTGGGTTATAAATGGATCACTGATCAGTGACAAACTGCGTTTGACGCCTAGCGTTTGCGCCGAAGTGCCATACCTAAACAAAAGAGTCAACGCTACGTCAAATGCAGAAATAACACCAACAATAAGCATAGGTTTTTTAAATTACAGTTTCGCCGTTTTCTGCAGCCAACTTCAATACCTAACGCTCTGTCAAAATCGGATTTTCCAACCGCTCAGCGTTGACGCCGCGTTGTTGCGGTATGCTTCATACAAATTGTATGGGCATGAGAATTTTTTGACAGCCAGACAACGCTGACGCTTTTGTTTAAGTATGTCAGTAAAGTGTTCTGGTTAGTGTGCCCAATATTACTGAAGAATTTCAATAGCTCAGAAAAAAAAAAAATAAATTTTTTATATGAAGATGCTGCGCTCAAAGTTCTCAATTTGCTCCCACTGGCACCGCATTCCTACGCGCTGAAACTTTATGTACGCAGGCATGGAAAAGCTCGTAGCTCATACTTAAGTACATTCGCGTAAATTGTAAATAGGAAACACCTTTCTTGGAAGCATGCAGGGAGACACCTTTTTCAGTCCTTGTTGGGTAACTCTTTTAGAATGGCTTCACTTAAGACATCCTACTTAAATAATCTTCAGGTCATGCATATACAAAATAGCAAACATGATCATGAAGCGCGTTGTAGGATATGCGGAAATTTGCTAATGGTGGTAAGGCAAACATCCAAGACCATGTTAAGGTGCCGCTTTTTCCAAGTTACGTCACCGTCACGAGAAATTTGTTCTTTTATGATTAAAAAATTCAGAACTTGAGCGTTTCATCATCGTCAATCATTCAGAAAACTACATAGCTTATATCAGAACCAAAACAACAGTACTTATAGAGAATATATCGTCACCATATTAACTTGTATCTTCGTTTTTGATTTGCATGATAAGTGTCCTGGTCGATGGGTTCAGGATTATGGCAGCCCTACTCCAATGGAAAGCCGAGGTGATTACGGACATTTTGATTACTTAACTGATTTTCTCCGACAAATAATTTATTAACTGCAAAATTGGAAAAAGATACTTCGTTGCGAGTTCAAAATTTCAAAAATTCCGAATACCTTTCATGAAATAAGAAATAGGTATTTTCTTTTTTCGATAAAGAATGTAAAAAACACTAGTTCACACCAAAAAACATTGAGGTGTGAAATTTGTATGGAATGACCCATAATAATGTAAAGCTTTGGCTCCAATAGCCTTAAGCGTATAACATTATATTAAATAGCCAGTCGTATTATTCACAATTTTAAACCAAAGAAATGCCTATGTATGTATGTATATTGGTTATGGGACAAACTAGATATGTAACGTTTGTTTCACTTCTCCAGTGTGGACTTGTGTGTGTAAGTAAATCCGGTCCTGGGTGTTGTGAAAGTTTTGCATATTTTTCTTTTGTTTATTTAATATTTTTATTTTTTTATAAAAGTATAGTTCATTATCTAACAAAATCCATATACACTCAAATTTCAAACTTTGTGCAAATTGTGCAAAGTTGCATCTAAATTTGTAATTTTTTCATCAGTCTTTTCATAAAGTACAAGTTTAAAGTTGCTTAATTTTTGACAATTTTTACGGATTTTCTCTTATACAAAGTGGTATATTGAACAATGTTTTTTTTTTTTTAAATATTAGTAGTTAGTAAAAAGTCGTCCCTCGCACCACCTAATGGCAAAATTTTTTGTGTAGTTATTCCTTTCCATGCAAGCAGTATACATTCCAAATATGAACAATAGTTATAGGACCATAAATACGGGGTTTTCAAATATCTCGACACTTGCGCCACCTATAGGATTAATTCCTCTTTTATACTGCATTGCCATTGTGTCTTGAGTCAAGTTTCTGGCTCATCGGCAAGTTAGTTGAAAATTGTTTGCAAGATTTGATTACAAACAGGTGAAACTTAATAAAAGCCTAACAAAATCGAAACTTAACTGACGAACGAGACCTAACTCGCACTGTGAAAAGGAGTCTTATGTAATAGAATTGATTACATGTTTGTGATCGACTACATTGAAGCACCAAAATTAACCACTTTCTAGTAATTTTGCTTGCGCGTAATGGATTTTTGCTTGCTTGAAATAAAATTACAACTTATTCGAAACAGTTAAGTAACAGTTCATTTACAGCGCGTCAAATGCAGAGTAACTTTTTTTTATTTCCCTCACAATAATTTCATCGTCGACTGACAAAACGTAATCATAATGGAAATGTTGACTTCTGTATTTGACAGGTGCGTGTCGTCAGTTTCAAAAACAACAAAGCAAAACATAATCAACGTCGAACTGTTGAGGGGTGGCAACCATGCGATGGGTTTGGTGAACGCCTTCACTAGAGTCACACTCATAAATACTCGGAGAGGGATGCAATAAAAGATTGTAACCTCTATGATAATCGAAATGCTGACATCAGAACGCTTGCGTGGCCTTTGTGACATACAAATTAGGGGTCTATCAAGTGGCGAAACGGGCAAGAAACGCCCACACAGTTAGCGGCTTGCAGTTGCATTGGAAATACATTACATTGAAAAGAGTACGAATTCGAGCTAAAGTGCAAATAAATGGGTATTTCTGCTGCTTAAATAGTACAGATGCAGATGTGCGTGCGTGAGTTCTGCCACATCAATCGCTGGGCTGGCCAGTGAAATTGTGCAATGAACACACAAAGCGAGGCGGCGTCGAAAGTTCAAGAGGGTGGCTGTGTCCTTTTCAATCTGCTACAAAAATTCACGCTCGATAAATTTTTGTCGTCATTAAATCATTTGTGTTATGAAATAATAATAATAATAATAATAATCGCAAACATATTCTCAGCTGAGATTGTCAGCTAAGCCACAAGCGGAAAGATGACTGTAGAAGAAGAAGAGCAAGTGCGCATTGACAGGAAGAGGAAGCGCAAAAAGAAATGTACGCTGGAAAGCTGAGCTGTTGCCTGTCATCCACATTACTTTACGGCAGTGTTGCCAGTTTGCGGGACTTCGCCCTTTTTTCGGGATTTTATGACGAAAAAGGGCGAATGGGATTTTCTGTCGAAAAACGGGATTTTATGCATACCATAACAATCAGGAAAATTTAGTAATTGAAATTAAATAAGAAAACGCTGCTCTCTGGGGTAAATTAACGCCGTTCATATGAACCCTATCAGCGGAACTTCATTCAATTTCAATGAATTGTGTTAGCAAGTTTATGAGTTATACAGAAAGCAATTTGGGAAAAATAAAGTGATAGAAGTTAGAAAAACGTTTGGGGAAGTTGTGTATTTTGAAAACATTAGAAAAATTTCCAACCATTAATGCTTTTTAACCGACTTTCAAAAAAGGAGGAGGTTATCAGTTCGTCGGAATATTTTTTTTTTTTTATATTAAGGCGGGTCAATTTGTAAGGGAGTTGTTTCGATTATGCGCATATTGCACATACCTACGCGTAATTCTAAGCAACTTTGTCGAAGAAACCATGACTCTAAAATCAATCTGGAATTTGCCAGCACTTTGCTGTAGTGTCGTATAGAATTGCTTAAATTTTGTACAAAAACATGCTGTAGGGATTTTTTGGTATGAGGAATCCATTTCTACACTTCCTTTTTCTTAAAACTTCCACCAGAGGGCACAACAGTAAAAATTTCCACATTTTCTTCTAAACCGGGTTTCGCAATATGGCAAACTGCTAATTGATTTTACACCCATGGTTTCTTCGGCAAAAATGCTTAGAATTATAAGTAGAATCCTCTTATGAAATACGCGCACAGTAAAAAAAATTGACCCGCCCTAATGTATATAAATCGTATGAATATTGCATATCTATATGCATACTTGTGTTTTTCATCCGAAGGCATTTTATGTATAATAGATAGATGTATAACAGCGCAGGATTTCTGTTATAACTTTAGTATAAAACGGCCTTTAGGTTGTATTTAGACGGGATTTTATGAACCCAGTTACTGGCAACACTGCTTTACGGTTTTCTGCCTTTGCCAAACATAATCAAAATAAGAGAAAAATTAAGTTTTCCCATTTGCCACTCGTTTCCATCTTCAACATTTTTGTTATGCACATACAAATGTGAGACCATGCCACTACATAGTACTTAAGGCAAAAAGCTGTCATTGCCGTTAAGGAAACGGATGTGGTGAGGAGGAACGAAGAAATTGTCGGTTCTTAGTTATTAAAATGAAACTTTTCTTTTCATTCAGTCTTTTCCTTGCATTACAAAGAAAAGGAGCTGAACTGTATTTGACTTTTTTCCATTATGCATAAGTAGAATTTTAAATTTTTTTTTTTACTGAGAATGTTACATCAAGAAAAAAGGAAGGAAACGTGTGCTTCTTCTTAAAATAGGTTTTCACGATAATGATAGTACATATTTATGCATATATGTATGTACATATGTATGTACAGACGTACATACACTCATGTAACAAGTCGTTCAAGGCGAAACAGGGAAAGTGTGCTGTAATCGCAGTGATGAATAAATTGAAATCTGTAACTGACATTTTATTTTCTTTTAGTCATCTCACAGCAACATTTGATGAGATAAACAAAAGAAATGCAACAAATAAAAATGTAAATTTAGAGCACACGAAATTATATTTCAGAGGCAGATAAATTTTAAAAAGTTGCAAGGATATTTATTATCAAAAAATCAAAAATGTCATTTGACATCGAACCAAAAATGTATAAATATATGGTGGGCGACAAAACTTTGCATTCATAGCGAAAAGTTCTCTGCAGGTAAATTTTCGTTGTCCACTGTATGTACACATACATATTGTCGATGTTTTTGCAAAACCGCCTATCTTACGGCCCTCAAATTTTACAGGAGAGCGAAAAAACGGCTTTTCTTTGAAGGCATTGCCTTGATAGGCGGAATTTTCTCTAGTCAATATTTTAAAAAATCTGTTGTTTTAATAACGATTATAGAATTATTATGCGTAAATCTCGATGACTAAACTCATTTTTGCTACAACGGCGATTTAGGCGGTTTTGCAACTGGTTTTTATTCTCATTTACCAATAAACACTCTAATTCCAACGTGTTTGATTCGGTATTTCCAAACCGCTTTCAATCAGGTTTTTTAATAATTCTTCGGCGGCTTTTTTGAAATCTTGGTTTTTCGAATACCGAGTAAAGCGAATTTTTACAATCGATAAACCAGAGTTTAAGCTTATTTATTTATGTACCGGAATTTAGACATTCCAAATATTTATTTTATTGAAAAGGAAAGGAGAACGTTTTTTATTAATTTTATATCTGAATACTGAAAAATATTCCTCTACAGAAAATTACCGAAAACAAGTAAAAAAGTATAAGTTCGGGCGAAACCGAATTTTATATATCCGGCGCAGGTATGAACTATCGTCGTTCCAACTTTCTTTAAACTTGTTTGTTGTAAATATTAACTTGGAGTAAATGAACGTCCTCAGTTATTGAAATATCGGAGTTTTCGTATATCCGAAAATTACCGTTCTACGGGAAGCCGGTGCGTTTTTTTCCATTTGACTTTAGTCCTGCGTTAATGCGTACTCGCCGTGCTGTGCTCCTGCTGATTCCAAATTTTTTCGCGCGATCAATGTCGCAGAGCCCAGGGTTATTTTTAATTAAGGTTAAGATATTATTAGTCTTTAATTTTAAGTCACATGTTGTTGTTTTTTTCCAGTTTGTTTTCGCTTTCTTTCAATGCTTGGAGTTTCTTTGTAACGCTCTACATATATCCCTACAAACAGTTGTTCTTGGAAATTTTAATGCTTTTGCTATCTTATTTCCCAACCAAGTTGGATTTTCCTCAAATTTTTTCACAATCGTTTTTCGAGGAGCAAATTCCATTGCGTATAAAATGAATAACTGACAAGGAAATCATGGCAAATGTGAATCATACTACTACGGTACTATCATTATCTACAAGAGTGTACCAAACTTTTTTAGTACGCTCTACAAATGAACTAGTAGGAATCGCTTGAGTATGTACCAATTTTGGGTGAACAGTTCTTTATCATTGGGAAAGAATGGTCAGAAAATGTGTAATGTGTGGTATGTGTGTGCCATCAGGGCTTATGCAGGGCGCGCAAGTCTGCATTAGTTTTGGCATGACGAAACGATTACTCTACTATGACTAGGCGGGGAGTGCCTTACACACAAAATATCTACAGCTTATATTTTTCATATTCATGAATTTTTCGGGGGATTAGGATTTTTTTTCTAGTTTAACTAATTTCAAGTTAGAATCGTTTCAATAAAAAATATATAACAAACCTAAAAACCGCAAAAACGTTGAGACAAGAATATAGAAAATACGGATGCTGGCTATGTCTATGGCTCCCTTATAGTGTATAATCTTTGGGATAGAAAGTGCGCCCACGAAAATACTGAAAATCGGGATTTAATCGGTACAGATATGAAAAAAGTATTCACCGGGACAATTTTTCCAAAATCGGTACGAATGGTCACCGTACCTATAGGGCAGTGGCCTGTTAGAGCATCGATTGCATCTTAATACGTATTGCCTTCTCTCACCTCAAAAAAAAAAAGTATTCGTAATTCATAACTAACTTTTAAAATGTGGTATTTTAGAATACATATACAAAATTAAATTTTGCGTAACGTTAATTTCGCAAGGGGGCCAATAAAAACACCTACATTAAAAATATAAGAAAAATTGGTTTCATTGGAGCTTCTTGAAACTTTCAACAGGAGCCTAGATGTCTGGCATTTTCTCCTGAGCAGAGCATAAATCACATTTAGTCAGTTACTTAAGTGTGGCGTTGAGCGCTGCGACTGTGGCAGGCAAGCCCGCCAAACCGTACTCGTTGCCGCTGTTGTGGCAACTCACAATGCTCCTGCATCGTTTTTCATGCCCTTGCAACATAATTGCTCATAGGCGCTGTTGATGTTGCTGCTGATGCATTTGTTGTTTCTTACTCCTGACACCCTGCCACAGTGTCTATTGTTGCTGGATATGTTGCTGCTACTTGTACGAATGCACGTATGTATGTATGTATGCTGCGCATTATATTAACTTCACACCTACTAAATATGCCACATGTTTACAAACAAATCCACACAAAAATAACAAAAACTAAGTGCCAAAGTGTAGAAGGTGCTGGGTTGGTTCGTGATCATGCATCTGCCCCTATATTTTTTTATGCATAGCTCCATACAGTTGCATACACTCAGAAAAAAATCAGCCAAATATATTCCTCTCAACACATGATTTTGTAACTATATCTAACCAAATCATGTGTTGAGAAAAACATATTTAGTTGACGTAACAAAAGTTTTTTTTTCAGTGTATGGAGTCCATGGAGTAGTCGCGATTTTTTGAGGGTTGCAACATAAGCATGTATGTATGTATGCATGTTTCTTGAAGCATTCTGTTTGACTTGGCTACTTAGATATGTTTATGCATGCAAGAATAAATCTATAATGGGATTGAGGTCCACAAACCCCCTCTGCTTATCAAGAGGATTGGAATTCATAGCGCATATTCTTATAGTTAAACTATAGCTTAAATTCGTTTGTTATGTAGAACGAAATTCAAATTTGTATAGAAAAATAATGCCGGCATTCACATCGATGTCGTAAGTGTCGCATTGTTGTATGTATGTTGTAAAAGTCATAGTATGAATTCTTACACTGTTAAAAAGTAGGTGGTTTTGTTTTAAAATTTTCTAAATATGTATTTAGTCTTTCATAGTTTCACATACATGCAACAATATTACACCTACGACATCGTTGTGAAAATAACTAAAGTTAAGTATGATTATTAATAGACATGAATTTTGAGATTCCAAATATAGAAAAATTATTTTGAATTTCGCAATTACATATATTTGGTCTAGCACAATAGTGCCAAATTCAGGCAAATTTGGTAGTGTAGTGGTTAGAAGTGCGCCTACCATTTCACAGGGCCTGGGATCGAGCCCAGTTTCCGTCTAACATAAAAAAGTTTTTTCTAATATCGCTCGCCACATGGCAGGAAATGGCAAGCAAGTGTACATTAGGGAGGTCCTTAAATGTGGGAAGCAAATCTTTACATCAGATTTCCTAAGCCTCAACCTCTATGCCGATGCTACTACAGTCGAAGATATCACATATAAATTTTGGCCCCGATTGGGGTCGGTAAAGGCGTGTCGCACAGGGGTGAAATTTCTTATTACCCATTGAAGACATAGTAACCGATTCCAGCCGGAACCAAAATTTATACGTGATATCCTCGACTATGGTAGTATCGATTTTAGGCATTAGATAAAAAAAATTAATTTTTTGTGTCTCTATAGAGGAATATATACGTTTCCCCCAAAATTTAGATGTGACATCTGTGACCGTAGTATTACCGAGTGAGAGAGTGAGACTAAAAAAATGGTTCACATGATTTTTAGCACCACCCTAGTGGACATGCATATTCTGCCATGAAAAACAGCTTCTCATAAAAATACACCCGCCGTTCGGAGTCGGAGTAAAACTGTAGGTCCGTCCCATAAATCGGAGGAGAAGCTCGGCCAAACACCAACATAGTATTGGTAAACGCCAATCTATAAACACTATAATCAGATTTTTTAGAAAAATGAGGAAAATGTACTTTTGTGGCTCATTCAATTTTAATGCAAATAAAGTGTAAATCTGAAGTTGATAAAATATCATAGTAATATGCATTCTTGTTTATGAAAAACAAGCGACGAAAGTTCTTTACTCTAGCTACTCTTTGAATCGAATCACCTCTGGCAAAGTACGTGGATTTTGATGTTGTCGTAAAACACTTTGCTGCTCAGAAACTGAGAAAAGCTAATTTATGAAAAGTGCTAATTGATCACAAAATAATGACAGGCTTTCGATTTTGTTGAGTTTGTTAACTCATTTTGAACTGTATCAGCCTGTCCTATATTTAGAGTTAACAGTTTAATGAAAAAACACATAAAATTCATCACAGAAACAAATATTTTTACCATATTACCGCTAGAAACTACTCCTTCGTTATTGGCTTTTATCATAAATATTTATATTATTAGAACCCTACACGGAAAGTTCTTAATTGATCACATGCTTTTAAATGAATACAAGTTATGTATAGGGGCCAGTGATTTTTCAGTCCGGAGCCGAGGTTTCTCTCAACGGCCCGGTATAAATACATAAATACATTCTGTAAAACCAAGGTTCAATGTACATACATATATACATTTTCAATGCTACAGGATAGTACATCACCATTACCTTTGTTGAAGAGATTCTACAATGTTAAGTTCCCTGAGGCTGGTTGCTGGTTTAATTTCAGCACCGAGCCCGGACTCACACATTGTCGAATCTTCACTGATGGCTCCAAAAATGAGTCTGCGTCAGGATCTGGGGTCTTTTTCGAAGATAATAGGAATAATACTCGGGGGTGCCAGGTCACTCAAGAGTACCTGGTAATGAGACATCAGCCACAGTTGGCTTAGACCAGGCATTCCTCGATCCGCACTCAGTTATAGCACTCCCCACTTCTGCCATCGAAGCCACCATCAGAAACTGGGTGCCCAACCTGCCTTGAAGAAGATGAGATGGTGGAACACTTTTTGTGCTTCGTGCTTGCTTAGTTGTTTGGCATAGATTTTTCTAGATTCGATCTTGTCTCTATTGTCAGTTTCTGAATTTAAAGTTTGCTGTAAAAAGCTTTGCGGTTTTGTTGTTTTAAATTTTGTGCTTTAAAAATGTGAGTGACAAATATCGCATCACTTAAAAACTCGGAGCGATGCAAATAAAAATTATGCCTTCAACACAAATAAACTATTCTACAAATACGCCACTTGCAAATTCATAATTGAGCAGAACATGTGAGGAGTTTATGGTGAAGAGAATGTAAATAACGCTCGTAGTGCTCTTAAAAAATATAACTCCTCTGAGCGAGAAAGTACTTTGATTTACTTTACGATATTTTATTTTTATTTTAGTCACTCCGAATTTAGTTTTGGAACTCACCCGCAATGCAAATTTACATCGTTAAATCTTAGCTTCACATTTTTTTTTGACGAGCTTTGGGAATATGTTAAAAATTTAGCAGCAGGGGCTCCACCGAAACCAGTAAAGTTTTGAATGGGATCCTCTGATCTACATAATATTTGCTGTAAATGAGCGCTTTAAGGAATCGGGTAGTGGATGGACAAAGCAAACAATAACTTTCCATTTACTACTTCAACATATGACAGCAAATAACAAAATCGTGTTACATATTTAGCAGTGCCTATTTAGAATAAAATTTTATATGTACTTGAATTGGCCGTTAACTGTGAATAAGTTACACTCAGCTAATTTTATTGTTTTCATTATTTTGTACATCATCTTTAGACTGTTTTTAGGGACTTCAGGCAACTACATAAAAAATTTTATTGAACCTATTACTCTCGTTGTCTAGTGTGTTTTTCGAGCAGTGCTTGTTTTTTCTAAGAAGCTACTGTAAGAAAACACCATTTGTTTGCGGTTTGTTAATTAGAAAGAAAAACAAAAAAAAATTTAGTGCTTTTTTCCAACATGTAGATGACTAAGTAGAACAGTGACAATGTGTATATTTGCATTCGATTTTGAATGTTATGCTTTATAGCTCATTAAATTTGTGCAAGTTTGAAGTAGCTAGGACGTCAGTGATTTTCTTCCATGCAGAAAATGAGGAACACCTTAAAAAGTTTGCACTTTATTAGCACTAAAACCGAATGGGCTATAAAACTGCATACTCAAAATCTTTCAAAGAAATCTAATTAAAGAGCTCGAAATTTTTACGAAAGTTTGTTGAATTGTTCTGAGTTTTGTAAAAAGTCTGTGATTTTGATTCATGTCAGTTTGGTTACAGTATAAGCCATATTTTTATAAAAACTGAACGAAAAAA